>NC_091172.1:46522934-46687934 GCF_040958095.1 Procambarus clarkii | reverse complement strand
CCCCATACCCTCCCTGTCCCTCCCCCTTCACTGGATCCCCTGCCCCTCATCCCAGTATCCTCTGAGACCCTGTTATCCACCTCACAGGTCCTCAAACCCATGGAACAGCTTCCTTCACCAGCAAAACACTCACCAAGGAGGCGATTTGAGAAGAGACAGAAGAACATGAGCCTCAAAGCAATGTACACTAACATAGATGGAATTACAAAAAAACAAATGAGCTTGAAGAACGGGTACTAGAGGAAAACCCAGACATAATAGCCCTCAAAGAAACAAAGCTAACGAAAACGATAACAAACGCAGTGTTCCCACACGACTATTATGTTATGAGGAATGAGAGGGAAGGAAGAGGCGGGGGTGGTGTAGCTCTGCCGGTAAGAAAAGGCTGGGATTTTGAGGAGATGGTTATTCAGGGCTGTGAAGGTTTCAGTGACTACATAGCAAGTACCATAACAAATGGAGGGAACAAAATTATAGTCGTAGTCGTATATAATCCACCACCAAATGACAGAAGACCTAGACAGGAATATGATAGAAACAACATGGCCACCAATAACATAATAGAAAGAGCAACTTCTGTTGCTAGCATTAATGGATCTGGACTACTAATTATGAGGGACTTCAACCATGGGAAGATAGATTGGGAGAACAGAGACCTGCATGGAGGACCATAAACATGGAGAGCTAAGCTGCTGGACGTGGCAACAAGAAACTTTCTGAGCTAGCACATCAAACAACCAACAAGAATGAGAGGAGAAGATGAACCAGCAATGCTCGATTTGATATTTACCCTAAATGAGTGGGATATAAGGGAAGTTAAGATGGAAGCACCCTTGGGAATGAGTGAACACAGTGTATTGAACTTTGAGTACCTGGTAGAGCTAGGAATTATCTCCCCCAAAAAAGAACTAGAAATCAAAAGGCTGGCATGCCAAAAGGGGAGTTATGAACAGATGAGAAGTTTCCTAAATGAAATACCTTGGGACACAGACCTCAGAGATAAGTCTGTACAGGATATGATGGACTATGTTACCCAAAAGTTTCAGGAGGCAGTAAACAGGTTCATCCCGGCCCAAAGGTAAAAATCCGAGAAGCAACAGAAGAATCCATGGTATAATAGGGCATGTATGGAAGCGAAGAAACTGAACAAAAGGGCGTGGAGGAACTTCCGGAATAACAGAACACCAGTGTGGGATATCTGGGGCTTGACTCATTTATTCAATTATTTAATTATTTGATTTAATAAAACGAAGGACCACCAACTTTTGAGAAAAGAGGGAAAACTAATAAAAGTGATCATTAGAATAACACTAGAGAACCAGTGTCTATGGATAATTATTAAATGGATAATCACTTGAAATAATGAATGGACTGTATGATTAATTAATTAAAGTCAGAGCCTCAAACACCTACATTGGGGGGTATTTCTAGAAATTCATATACATGTAGGAACTAGTGTGGTTCGCCACCAGTTCATTGCTGAGTAAATGATATTATAAATCTAAACTACTGTAGATTCAAATATGTGAACTCAAATTGTGAATATTAATGATTATTAAATTACTGAGCAACAGTCAAAGCAAACACATGAATTACCAATCATCATTTCTGGTGATAATCTCTTCGATGGAATGATCTACAAAAATTATATAAGAAGCAAATCATGTAAACACTTTAGTGCGCGTGGCACTAGCGGAAAAAAAAAGTGGGTTGTGCGCGCGGCGTTCTGGGCGCTCAAGCGTAAACACAAAAAAGTTTATAATCTTTTCACGCTCCTAACATCAATTCTCGAGCTACGTTTTTCATTTTGGTATCAATGCGTTGACAATAAAATTCTCTACAAGATCATACGCATAAAATGTCACCAAAGCATTTGGTATCCCACCACGAAGTAAATAAACACGAAGATGACTCGCCGTGACACCCAAACAGGAAGTAAATGTTCATACTCTTTCGTTTGTTGCCAGCCTCACAGTCATCCTACAGCGCTCATTTTGATATCACTGAACTCGCAATAAAATTCCCCACCCAGATATATGCCTATCAATGTCTAATTATGGTATCGGGTGACCCGCACGAGTGTGGGAACTGGGCGAAGCATTAGCCGTGATTTCAGCAGCAATGACACTGGTGTGATGCAGCGCTTTGAATATTTATACTTATTTCACTGTCCTGACATTATTTCTGGAGCTACGTATTTCATTTTTATAGCAATGTGTTCGCAATAGAAAGTTCTATAAGAACATGGGTAGAGTTGGCCAACACAGCGTCAAATAAATTTGCGGCGAATAAAATCTTACGCGTGTTTTTACCCGTGAGCGTCAAAAGTTTTTACTTTGCTCATGTTTTTCAAGTTTATACTAGTTTCACACCTTTTTTTTTTTTTGTATAGTGTTCGGAATAAAATTCCCTACACAGACATATGCATATCAAATACAATTCCTTGGAATTCACAGCTGTTGAGATGACGGAAAACACACAACCGGAACCCGCTCTTGACACTCCAACTCACACCCGCAACACCCACAAAAAAAGTTTCTCTTGTTTCGTGTATACCTACCTTTAGTTTTCGTGCTACAGTTCTCATTTAGGTATTAAAATATTCCTAAGAAAATAGACTACAATACTAAAACAATCTAAGACAATTATGTGTACTTACCAAAGCAAAGACGATTGTAGTAAAATAAGTTGAGCATTTTATCTCCACTCCACCTCCTTCAGGTACTGATTCCTGAAGTTGCTCAACAGATGTTCCTAGGTGGAGTGAAGCTGGTGCGGGTGGTTATTTCTTGTCCACCCAATACACCCTTTTCCTGTGATAAGTGGTGTAACAAGGTATGACGCAAAGTGGAATATCGGGATGTCTTGCACGCTATACCAGTTTCCTTCCTGATACCCGACTTTGCACACACTTCACACCTGCGACGTTTGGGGATTTTTACCAGCTCATGTTTCAATTTATAGTTCAGGCGAGTCTCTGCTATAACAACACGTCGCTGTTGTCTCTGGGTTGGCAATAAACTACTGTCTGAATCGTCGCTCTCACTATTGTTTTCAAACACTAATGTGGAATATGAATTATCTTCATCAGATTCAGCTTCAGCACTAGGTGTAGACGTGAAGAGAGGGTGCCTCACACCCGATGGGCCAGGTGTTGACGGGTCAGCAGCAGGATACACAGGACCAGTGTCATCATTTATGTCTGGAGCATGAACTAGATGTGGAGATGGTGTAGTTGTTGCAGGCCACTCTGCCTTGTCAAATTTCAATAAAGACCAAATAGCAACTTCATGGAACTGGAGCAGAGTTAGTTTCCTTCGATCATCTGTGTTGGCCTTGTACAATGCATAAGCGTTTTGCAATGCCATTTGCAAGAAATAAAATGTTATTTTCTTGGTCCACTTGTGACATTTCCTGGCGAAATGGTAATACTTTACCATTTGATCAAAGTGGTCAACACCCTTCATGAACTTATTGTAGTCAACAATTGCCTGTGGTTTATTCACCACAACCTGCTGTAGTCTTACTGTTCCATCTGCCCTGCGAACTCGTTTTCTTTTCTGAACTTTCTTTGTGTCTGCATTCTTCTTCTACATCCTCACCTTCTGCATCACTTCGTTCAATTTCAGCTTGATCAAAGGCATCCAAGACATTGGGAATCTTGGTGGGAGTGAGCCTTACACCAGCAAACCTCCAATAGATGGCGGTAATCCTGTATTTTCCACTTGATTCTGAGGCTCCTGTAGCCGAAACACCGCTTGGGCCTGGTGCTGGATCCATTATTGATGAATTTAGTGGGTTAAAAACACACACAAACGGGTAATAATCCTTGAAAACGTGCGAGTTTGGCGGCCGAGGGGAGAGAGATCCGATCGCTCCACGTGACAACAAAACAATGGGCCTGTCACGTGACCCAGTAGGCCGACGTGACTTGCGGCCTACCCGGGAGAACGGGAATTTCATGGCGCGGAGTTTGAAACAAACCCCAAGTAAATAGGATTTAAACTGGATTTTTTACAAATATTATAAACCGCACCGTAAAATTACGTCGTGATCCGACCAGCGGTTAAGGAAAACGCCCGTAATTCCAAGTCGAAAATCCAGGAAAGTGTTAAATTTGTACAAAAGGAGTCTTAGCTTTAAGACGATTTCTATAACATCGTTTCGTCATTCGTCCTCGAGTTCACAGGATCTCCACAAGGAAGGAACTAGAGATGAATAACACGGGTGAAGAGAAACAACTTGATGACTCCTCGCCTACACGCTGAAATCAGAGAGAATTAAGTAGCATTTGAATAGGTTACGTTTTAATTTCAATATTCATGAAATGGAAGAAATAGCCGAACAGGTACTAACGTTGTATATGGGGTCTTCTCGCTATATAACGACAGACTACTCATGAATATAAAATCTTGTATGATGCATCAAACGAGAAATCTATACTTATCATGAGCGTATTCAATACTAAGGTCTACCGGTATCGCGTCTGCCGGTCCCAGACGTTCACTGCTGTGTACGTGTGTTTACGGGTTTTGGCTTCAATTGTTGACGCGTTATTGACTGGCTGGGCACTATAGAACACGTGGATGAGTAACTATTAATTGTTGACCGAGTGTCAGCGTAATTCTTGCCGATAAACTCTCCAGTCGCTACCACGTGTCTCGCCACTCTTCACGCCAGGGACCCTCCTCTTCCGCAAGCTGTTGTACAATGGCGTCGCCGCCTCCCTCAACCCGCCTCTCGCATTCACCACAGAAATTATTAAACACGAATAATTCTTTTCCGTGCAATTATGGAGGTAATACGTTAATGAGAACGGGGTTGCAATTATAGGGATTTAAATATTGTCATATTCTCGTTTTATGGTGTTAAACGGGAAATGGAGAAGATTTTATTCTCCTCCATGACATTCGTGCGTAACAGAAGGAACTGTTACTACAGAACAATTTAATTAATAACTCTCGGTTTAAGATTATTGGGAGTTATATTATCCGTGAGTAATTATTACACGGAATACTGATGATTTTAGAGAACCACATTCAATTCTCTAACCCATTGGTAATAAATGTGTCTAACTAGACATTATCTGACGCAATGCTGCTACTCTATTTCATGAGAATTCTAGCATTAATACGCAGATGCAATGGTTAGTTTATGTTGACACTACCGTTAGTAAAATTAGTAACTACTGTAGTTAGTATATAATAATAATGATTTATTATAATAGAATAGTAGTTTATTAGTGTTGGAAATTTCCAACAACCAGAAAGCAGAGAGAAATACCAGAGAACAAGGAATGAGTTCGTCAAGGTGAGAAGAGAAGCAGAGAAAAGTTTTGAAAATGATATAGCAAACAAAGCCAAGACCGAACCAAAACTACTCCACAGTCACATCAGAAGGAAAACAACAGGTATTGAAACAGGCGAGGACAGCTATACAGAGAATGACAAAGAGGTGTGTGAAGAACTCAACAAGAGGTTCCAGGAGGTCTTCACAATAGAACAAGGTGAAGTCACTGTGCTAGGAGAAAGAGAGGTAAACCAGGCGGCCTTGGAAGAGTTCGAAATTACGAGAGAGGAGGTCAAGAGACACCTGCTGGATCTGGATGTTAGAAAGGCTGTTGGTCCAGACGGGATCTCACCATGGATACTGAAAGAGTGTGCAGAGGCACTTTGCTTGCCACTCTCCATAGTGTATAGTAAGTCACTGGAGATGGGAGACCTACCAGAAATATGGAAGATGGCGAATGTGTTCCCAATATACAAAAAGGGCGACAGGCAAGAGGCACTGAACTACAGACCAGTGTCCTTGACTTGTATACCATGCAAGGTGATGGAGATGATCGTGAGAAAAAACCTGGTAACACATCTGGAGAGAAAGGACTTCGTGACAAATTGCCAACATGGATTCAGGGAGGCTAAATCTTGCCTTACAGGCTTGATAGAATTCTACGATCAGGTGACAAAGATTAAGCAAGAAAGAGAGGGCTGGGCGGACTGCATTTTCTTGGATTGTCGGAAAGCCTTTGACACAGTACCGCATAAGAGGCTGGTACATAAGCTGGAGAGACAGGCAGGAGTAGCTGGTAAGGTGCTCCAGTGGAGAAGGGAGTACCTAAGCAATAGGAAGCAGAGTTACAGTGAGGGGGTGAGACCTCCGATTGGCGTGAAGTCACCAGTGGAGTCCCACACGGCTCTGTACTCGGTTCTATCTTGTTTCTGATATATGTAAATGATCTCCCGGAGGGTATCGATTCATTTCTCTCAATGTTTGCGGACGATGCTAAAATTATGAGAAGGATTAAAACAGAAGAGGACTGTTTGAGGCTTCAAGAAGACCTAGACAACCTGAAGGAATGGTCAAACAAATGGTTGTTAGAGTTTAACCCAACCTAATGTAATGTAATGAAGATAGATGTAGGGAACAGGAGGCCAGATACAAGGTATCATCTGGGAGAGGAAATTCTTCAGGAGTCAGAGAAAGAAAAAGACTTGGGGTTGATATCACGCCAGAACTGTCTCCTGCAGCACATATCAAGAGGATAACATCAGCGGCATATGCCAGGCTGGCCATCATACGAACGACATTCAGAAACTTGTGTAAAGAATCATTCAAAACTTTGTATACCACATATGTCAGGCCAATCCTGGAGTATGCAGCCCCAGCATGGAGTCCATAACTGGTCAAGGATAAGACTAAACTGGAAAAGATTCAAAGGTTTGCCTCCAGACTAGTACCCGAGCTGAGAGGTATGAGCTACGAGGAGAGACTACGGGAATTAAACCTCACTTCGCTGGAAGACAGAAGAGTTAGGGGGGACATGATCACCACATTCAAGATTCTGAAGAGAATTGATAGGGTAGATAAAGACAGGCTATTTAACACAAGGGGCATGTTACGGACCCGAGTCTAGCGTAGGAGCAGTGACGACGACGCCATCTGTGAATCCGCTCCCGAAAACCCCACAACATGGACAACGCCATCTAGTGGTGACAGGATATGCCGGCAACCGGTGCTGGATTCCTGTCCTAGTCGACTCGCAACGTAGCCGCTGCTGACCTCTGTTGAGGTAGTGCTTAGACAGTGATCGTCATCTATGGAGTGAAGAGGTGGACGTTTCTGTCTAAGCTTGTGAGTGAAGCGTCCCAGTATTAATGACGTGTCTGAATGCAGAGTCGACCTAGGACTGCTGTGTTGGACAATGGACCAGTCTACCCACGGCAGCCAAGGTCTCTTCACCAGTTTGCCTTGAAGAAGCTGTGAGTCACCCCCGGACGAACTCTGTTGAGAGTAATAGCCTGCCTGAGACGTGGCAGTGTCGGGAATCGCCTTATCTGGGGTTGGCTGGTGGAAGAGACCACCCACTGGGGTGCTGCTTGAGGAGAGTGACCAGCGAGTCACACGAGGTTCCTGGCTAGGGCTCGCAACCGTAAGTATCAGTTGTGGAGTGGCCTATACAGCGGAGCTTATCGGTACCTGCCAGCTACAGGCTGGATTGTGGTTGAAGGCCTCCATGACGAAGCACCCAGTGGGACTGTGATTTGGCCGGCCTGTGGCCAGGGTAGATTCGTCATAGTGGATTCATCATGGGCCACGGAAGAAGGAACCAGGGCTACCCAGAGTGAGCATTGTTGAGCATCCAGTGTCTTCGGAGGAAGACGCAACTGTACATACATGTAGTAATAATCCCCGCGTGCGACTGTTATTTATTTATATATGGTGGTGGTAAATATATCAGAAAAACTGGAACATTTGTATCCCTCCCACTTTAATTTACCTTCCGTTACGGAACACACCCCCTGAAAGCCTCTACTAACTTGAGGCCGGATACCCAAACTCTAATACCATCAGAGAAGAACCTGGTTGCGTCCCAGTAGGGCCGTAACAGGGCACACGCACAAAGGGACACAGGTGGAAACTGAGTTCCCAAATGAGCCACAGAGATTTTAGAAAGAATTTTTTTAGTGTCAGAGTGGTTGACAAATGGAATGCAATTGTGATGTGGTGGAGGCTGACTCCATACAGTTTCAAGTATAGATATGATAGAGCCCAGTAGGCTCAGGAACCTGTACACCTGTTGATTGACGGTTGAGAGGCGGGACCAAAGAGCCAGAGCTCACCCCCCCCAAACACAACTAGGTGAGTACTTGTCTCACCGTCACCACCAACACCACCACACTTGCCTGACTGTCACTACCACCACCACCACACTTGTCTCACTGTCACTACCACCACCACCACCACCACCACGCTTGTCTCACTGTCACTACCACCACCACCACCAGCACACTTGTCTCACTGTCACTAGCCCCACCACCACACTTGTCTCACTGTCACTACCGCCACCACCACCACCACACTTGTCTCACCGTCACTACCACCACCACCACCACACTTGTCTCACTGTCACTACCGTCACCACCACCACCACACTTGTCTCACTGTCACTACCACCACCACCACACTTGTCTCACTGTCACTATCGCCACCACCACCACCACACTTGTCTCACTGTCACTACCGTCACCACCACCACCACACTTGTCTCACTGTCACTACCACCACCACCACCACCACACTTGTCTCACTGTCACTACCACCACCACCACCACACTTGTCTCACTGTCACTACCACCACCACCACCACCACCACCACACTTGTCTCACTGTCACTACCACCACCACCACCACACTTGTCTCACTGTCACTACCATCACCACCACCACACTTTTCTCACTGTCACTACCACCACCACCACACTTGTCTCACTGTCACTACCACCACCACCACCACACTTGTCTCACTGTCACTACCACCACCACCACCACCACACTTGTCTCACTGTCACTACCACCACCACCACACTTGTCTCACTGTCACTACCACCACCACCACCACACTTGTCTCACTGTCACTACCACCACCACCACCACCACACTTGTCTCACTGTCACTACCACCACCACCACCACACTTGTCTCACTGTCACTACCATCACCACCACCACACTTTTATCACTGTCACTACCACCACCACCACACTTGTCTCACTGTCACTACCACCACCACCACCACACTTGTCTCACTGTCACTACCACCACCACCACCACCACACTTGTCTCACTGTCACTACCACCACCACCACCACCACATTTGTCTCACTGTCACTACCACCACCACCACCACATTTGTCTCACTGTCACTACCACCACCACCACCACACTTGTCTCACTGTCACTACCACCACCACCCCCACCACACTTGTTTCATTGTCACTACCACCACCACCACCACCACATTTGTCTCACTGTCACTACCACCACCACCACCACCACACTTGTCTCACTGTCACTACCACCACCACCACCACGACACTTGTCTCACTGTCACTACCACCACCACCACCACACTTGTTTCATTGTCACTACCACCACCACCACCACCACCACATTTGTCTCACTGTCACTACCACCACCACCACCACCACACTTGTCTCACTGTCACTACCACCACCACCACCACCACACTTGTCTCACTGTCACTACCACCACCAAACTTGTCTCACTGTCACTTCCACCACCATCACCACGCTTGTCTCACAGTCACTACCACCACCACCACCACACTGGTCTCACTGTCACTACCACCACCATCACCACGCTTGTCTCACTGTCACTACCACCACCACCACCACACTGGTCTCACTGTCACTACCACCACCACCACCACACTTGTCTCACTGTCACTACCACCACCACACTTGTCTCACTGTCACTACCACCACCACCACCATCACCACCGCCACACTTGTCTCACTGTCACTACCACCACCTCCATCACACTTGTCTCACTGTCACTACCACTACCTCCACCACACTTGTCTCACTGTCACTACCACCACCACCACCACCACACTTGTCTCCCCGTCACCACCACAACCACCACAATTCTCTCACTGTCACTAACACCACCTACTACCCTACTTGTTTCACTGCTACTACCACCAACCACCACACCTGTTTCACCGTCACTACCCCCACCACCATGGCATTTGTCTCACCACCACTACCACACTTGCCTCACCGTCACTACCACTACCCATCACCGCACTTCTCCCCCAACCAACCCAAGCCCTCCTTTCCCCCCCCCCCAAAGCCCGACCTCCTCCCCTACCCACCCAAGCCCTCCTCTTTTCCCCACCCCCAAGCCCTCTCTTCTCCCCCACCCCTCGCTTTGCCCCATCCCTCTCCAAACCAGATCCTTCAAGCTCCTCACAACCTAAATCCCCCTCACCCTCCCTCACAACCCAAGGCCCACCCTTCCCTCTCCCCATCCCAGACCCCTCCATGTTTACCTACTCCATTGCAATCAGCAGATACTGAGGATGGACAGAAAAGTGTTAACTTCAAGGTGATTTACTCAAACATTGATGGGATTGCAAGCAAGGCAAGTGAACTTCGAGAAAGAGCACAAGAAACAAAATCCAGATGTAATTGGACTCATAGAAACAAATCTCTCAGGAATCATAACAAATGCAGTGTTCGCCCAGGAATACACTGTAATAAGGAAGGAGAGGGAGGGTAGGGGAGGAGGTGGAGTGGCCCTACTCATGAGAAAGGAATGGAGTTTCAAGGAGATGGTTATCCCAGGCTGTGAAGGGGTTAGGGACTACATAACAGGCACCATGACGATGGGAGGACCTAGAGTAGTAGTAGCAGTTATATATAACCCTCCACCAAATGACAGAAGACCCAGGGAAGAGTATGACAGAAACAACTTGGCAGTTAACAATATAATTGAGAGGGCAGCCTCAGCTGCCGGTAGAATTCGATCCCATCTGCTCGTCATGGGTGACTTCAATTACGGAAGGATAGTTTGGGAGAACAAGGATCCGCATGGAGGAGAGGAAACATGGCGAGCTAAACTACTGGAGGTAGTAACAAGGAACTTCTAAAACCAGCATGTCAAAGAACCCACAAGGGTGAGGGGAAACGATGAATCAGCAAGACTCGACCTAGTATTCACTCTGAATGACTCCGACATAAGGGAAATTGACTTCGAGGGCCCCAGTAGGAATGAGCCATCACAGTGTTCTGGCATTTGAGTATCTGGTCGAAGAAGGGCTTAAGCACACGAGAAAGGGAACTGAATGCAAAAGGCTAGCATTCCGTAAGGGAAATTATGAGGAGTTGAGAAAATTCCTAACGGATATAACATGGGAAACTGGGCTAAAGGGAAAGACGGCCCAAGACATGATGGAATACATCACCCAGATATGTAAGGAGGCAGCAGAAAAGTTTATCCCGGCCAAAAAGATAAAAAAAGGAAATGCAGATGAGAAACTCATGGTTTAATCAGAGATGTATTCTAGCTAAGCAGCAAAGTAAAAGGGCGTGGAGAAACTATAGGAATATTAGGACACTTGAGAGCAGAGAAAGATACCAGAGTGCCAGAAATGATTATGTCAGGATGAGAAGAGAGGCAGAACGACAATACGAAAATGACATAGCAAGCAAGGCTAAGACTCAACCCAAATTGCTACACAGCCACATCAGGAGAAAGACAACAGTGAAGGAACAGGTAATGAAACTGAGGATAGGGGCTATCTTGAGGTTATCTTGAGATGATTTCGGGGCTTTTTAGTGTCCCCGCGGCCCGGTCCTCGACCAGGCCTACATCCCCAGGAAGCAGCCAGTGACAGCTGACTAACACCCAGGTACCTATTTTACAGCTAGGTAACAGGGGCATAGGGTGAAAGAAACTTTAGCCATTGTTTCTCGCCGGCGCCCGGGATCGAACCCGGGACCACAGGATCACAAGCCAGCGTGCTGTCCGCTCTGCCGACCGGCTCCCCATACAGACAGATTCACTACAAACGACAAAGAAGTATGTGAGGAACTCAATAGGAAATTCCAGGAAGTCTTCACACTGGAGCAAGGTGAAGTTCCAGAGATAGGGGAAGGAATAGGTAACAGGCACCACTAGAGGAATTTGAGATTACCAGTAGGGATGTAAAGAAACTTTTGCTAGAGTTGGATGTGACAAAGGCTATAGGCCCGGATGGAATATCGCCATGGATACTAAAGGAAGGAGCAGAATCTCTGCCACTTTCCATGGTGTATAACAAATCACGGGTAACAGGTGAACTGCCAAAAATTTAGAAGACGGCGAACCTAGTCCCGATATACAAGAAGGGGGATAGACAGGAGGCACTGAACTACAAGCCAGTGTCCCTAACCTGCATACCATGCATGTTAATGAAAAAAATTGTGCGAAAAAAGCTAGTGGAACATCTAGAGCGAAGGGACTTTGTGACACAGGACCAACATGGTTTCCGGGATGGCAAGTCATGCCTCACAGGATTAAATGAATTCTACGATCAGGCAACAAGCATCAATAAAGCAAGAGAGGGGTGGGCAGACTGCATGTTTTTGGATTACCAGAAAGCTTTTGACACAGTTCCACACCAGAGACTTGTGCGAAAGCTTGAGATGCAGGCAGGAGTGCAAGGGAAGGTACTGCATTGGATAAGGGAGTACCTGAGTAAAAGAAAACAGCGAGTCACTGTGAACGGTGAGGCCTCAGGTTGGCGAGACGTCACCAGTGGAGTCCCGCAGGGGTCAGCCCTTGGACCCATACTGTTTCTTATATATGTAAATGATCTTCCAGATGGTATAGAATTATTCCTCTCATTTTTTGCTGATGATGCAAAAATTATGAGGAGGATTAAGACGGTGGAAATCTAGTCCGGGTGCACGAATATTCACGTACTCCAGTACACAGCGAGCATTGCATGCACGTACACTAGTAGAAGATTTAGATGTGTCAACCAATCCCCTCACACACAGTACCCCATAAAAGGCTGTTACGAAAGTTGGAGCAACAGGCAGGAGTAAAAGGTAAGGTGCTCCAGTGGATAAGGGAGTATGTAAGCAACAGGAAACAGCAAGTAACTGCGAGGGGAGAGACATCAGAGTTGCGAGAGTGGGCCAAGTACAGAGTCCCACAGGGCTCTGTTCTTGGACCCATCTGGTTTATAATATATATAAACGATCTTCCAGAGGGCATTGAATCATTCCTCTCAATGTTTACTGATGATTCAAAAATTATGAGAAGAATCAAGACAGATGATGATAGATAGAGACTACAGGACAACCTGGACAAGCTGGAGGAATAGTCTAGAAAATGACTACTAAAATTCAACTCAGAAAAGTGCAAAGTTATGAAATTAGTTAAAGGGAGCAGAAGGCTGAACACAAGGTACCATCTGGGAGGTGAAATCCTGCAAGAGTCAAATAGAGAGAAAGATCGGGGGGTTGATAACTCAGCGAACCTGTCCCCAAAGGCCCACATCAAAAGGATATTATCAGCGGCATATGGTAGACTGGCCAACATAAGAACTGCCTTTAGAAACTTGTGTAAGGAATCGTTCAGGACCCTGTATACAACTTATGTCAGACAAATCCTGGAATATGCAGCTCCAGCTTGGGGTCCATACCTATTTAAACACAAGACACAGTTAGAGAAGATTCAGCGGTATACCACCAGAATCGTCCCAGAACTGAAAGGTATGAGCTACGAGGAAAGGCTAAAGGAGCTGAAATCCACGTCCCTGGAATATAAAAAAGAAAGGGAAGACATGATAAACACCTACAAAATTCTAAGGGGAATTGTCAGGGTAAAAAAAGACAAACACTTTAGCACGAGCAGAACACGAACAAGGGGACACTGGTTGAAGCTTAGTACCCAAATGAGCCACAGACACATTAGAAATAACTTTTTCAGTGTCAGAGTAGTTAACAAATGGAATGCATTAGGCAGTGATGTGGTGGAGGCTGACTCCATACACAATTTCAAATGTAGATATAGGAGAGCCCAGTAGGCTCAGGAACCTGTACACCAGTTGATTGACAGTTGAGAGGCAGGACCAAAAAGCCAAAGCTCAACCAGCCATAAGCACAACTAGATGAGTACAGCGCCTCAGTTCCCCAAGCCTCCCTACTACAAAATTCAAGCACTCTCTCTCCTCTCCCTCTCAATTCCCATTATACACTCTCCCTCTCTCTCTCTCTCTCCGCTCCCTCTCTCAACCCTCCCTAGAACCTCCATCCCACACACATGACTAAATAGAACATCACACACACACACACACACAGACACACACACACACACACACACAAACACACACACACACACACACACACACACACACACACACACACACACACACACACACACACACACACACTCTAGGGGCCTCGTAGCCTGGTGGATAGCGCGCAGGATTCGTAATTTTGGGGCGCGGGTTCGATTCCCGCACGAGGCAGAAACAAATGGGCAAAGTTTCTTTCACCCTGAATGCCCCTGTTACCTAGCAGTAAATAGGTACCTGGGAGTTAGTCAGCTGTCACGGGCTGCTTCCTGGTGTGTGTGTGTGTGTGGTGTGGGGAAAAAAAAGAAAAAAAAAAAGTAGTTAGTAAACAGTTGATTGACAGTTGAGAGGCGGGCCGAAAGAGCAAAGCTCAACCCCCGTAAAAACACAACTAGTAAACACACACACACACACACACACACACACACACACACACACACACACACACACACACACACACACACACACACACACACACACACACACACACGCACACACACACACACAAACCGAAGCTGCTGATCATGGGGGGACCTAAATCATGGAGAGATAAATTGGGAATCAAGGAATCCCCATGGAGGAGACGAAACGTGGGGAGCAAAATTAGTAGATGTTATAGACAGGAATTTCCTAACACAACATGTGAAGGAAGACACAAGGGAAAGAGGAGGAGATGCACCGAGCCTATTAGACCTGATTTTCACTCAGAACGTAGAAGATATCGAGAATTTAGAGCATGAAATACCTTTAGGGGCCAGTGACCATTGTGTCCTAGTCTTTGACTACATGATGGAATTCAAACTTGTGACCATGGGACAAGAGATCTGGGAAAGGAGAGTTGACTACAGGAATGGGGATTATAAGAGGATAAGGGACTATCTGGGTGAAGTGCAGTGGGAGGAAGAAATTAGAGGAAAAACAGTCCAAGATATGATGGACCTAGTCATACAGAAATGCCAGGAGGCCGAAGAGAGATTTATACCAACAGTAAAGGGAAAAAATAAGAAGGCATATAATAACCCATGGTTTAATAGACAGTGTCAGGAAGCAAAAATGGCCAGCAGGCGGGAGTGGAGGAAGTACAGAAGACAAAGGACAGAGGACAACAGGATCAGATGCAACAGAGCTAGGAACGATTACATTAACATAAGACGAACATCGGAAAGGGACTATGAGAACGATATTGCAATCAAAGCGAAAAAACAACTTAAGTTACTACACAGTCATATAAGAAGAAAAATGTCGGTGAACGACCAAGTGACAAGATTAAGGAAGACAGAGGGGGCATATACTGAAAGTGACAAGGAAATCTGCGAGGCACTGAATGCCAGTTTCCATGGAGTGTTCACTACCGAGCCTGAGCAGCTCCCATTGTTGGAAGGGGTTACCCTAGATGAAAGACTATCAGATATAGAAGTGACAGCAGAGGAGGTAATGAAACAGTTGACAACTCTAGATGCAACTAAAGCAGTTGGACAAAACAAAGTATCACCGTGGATACTAAAAGAAGCAGCGCTGGCCCTCAGCGTGCCTCTGGCAATGATCTTTAATAAATCACTTATGTCGGGAGAATTGCCCAGTTGCTGGAAGAAGGCAAATGTCGTGCCGATCTTCAGGAAAGGTGATAGGGAGGAGGCACTAAACTATAGACCTGTATCACTGACAAGCATCCCCTGTAAAATACTGGAAAGAATAATTAGGCGACGACTGGTTGCACACCTGGAGAACATTAGGTTTGTGAACAAACATCAGCATGGGTTCTGGACAGGGAAATCGTGCCTAACAAACCTTCTGGAATTCTATGATAAAATAACGAGGATAAGACAGGACAGAGATGGTTGGGCAGACTGCATATTTCTGGACTGCCAAAAAGCCTTTGATACAGTACCGCACATGAGACTGCTGTTCAAGCTCGAGAGGCAGGCGGGAGTGGGGGAAAAGGTCCTAGCATGAATAAGGAACTACCTAACAGGAAGGAGCCAAAGAGTTACGGTAAGGGGCGAGAAGTCGAACTGGCGAACAGTAACAAGTGGAGTACCTCAAGGGTCGGTGCTGGGACCAATTCAGTTTCTTGTATATGTTAACAACATGTTTGCAGGCGTAGAGTCCTGCATGTCGATGTTTGCGGATGACACAAAGTCGATGCAGGATCCTCCAAGAGGACCTGAACAGGTTGCAGAGATGGTCAGAGAAATGGCTACTAGAATTCAACACGAGCAAATGTAAAGTTATGGAAATGGGACTAGGAGATAGGAGACCAAAGAGACAGTACACAATGAAGGGGAACAGCTTACCTGTGACGACGCGCGAAAGAGACCTGGATGTGGACGTAACACCTAATCTATCTCCTCAGGCACATATAAATAGGATAACGACAGCAGCGTACTCTACACTGGCAAAAGTTAGAACATCATTTAGTAACCTAAGTAAGGAGGCATTTAGGGCGCTTTACACTGCCTACGTGAGGCCAGTCTTAGAGTATGCCACCTCATCATGGAGTCCCCATCTGAAGAAGCATATAATGAAACTGGAAAAGGTTCAGTGGTTTGCAACGAGACTCGTCCCAGAGCTACGAGGGATGGGGTATGAGGAGCGCCTGAGGGAACTGTGCCTTACGACACTAGAAAAAAGAAGGGAGAGGGGGGATATGATAGGAACGTATAAAATACTCAGAGGGATTGACAGAGTGGACATAGACGAAATGTTTACACGGAATAGTAACAGAACGAGGGGACATGGATGGAAGCTTGAAACTCAGATGAGTCACAGAGATGTTAGGAAGTTTTCTTTTAGCGTGAGAGTAGTGGGAAAATGGAATGCACTTCAGGAACAGGTTGTGGAAGCAAATACTATTCATAATTTTAAAACCAGGTATGATAGGAAAATAGGACAGGAGTCATTGCTGTAAACAACCGATGCCCGAAAGGCGGGATCCAAGAGTCAATGCTCGATCCTGCAGACACAACTAGGTGAGTACACACACACACACTCACACACACACACACACACACACACACACACACACACACACACACACACACACACACACACACACACACACACACACACACACACACACACACACACACACACACACACACACACACACACACACACACACCTAACCAGGAACCACTGGAAGAGTTTGAGATTACCAGCGGGGAAGTAAGGAAGTGTTAACTAGAATTGGATGTGACAAAGGCTATAGGCCCAGATGTGGAATCTCCCCTTGAATACTAAAGGAAGGAGCCGAAGAACTGTGCCTCCCGCTCTCCATGGTGTATAACAAATCACTGGCAACAGGGGAACTGCCAGAAATTTGGAAAGCAGCTAACGTAGTCCCGATATACAAGAAAGGGGATAGACAGGAGGCACTGAATTACAGACCAGTGTCCCTAACCTGCATACCATGCAAGATGATGGAGAAGATTGTGCTAAGAAAGCTAGTGGAGCACCTGGAGCGAAAGAACTTTGTAACACAGCATCAACATGGATTCAGGGATGGCAGGTCCTGCCTCACAGGGTTACTTGAATTCTACGACCAGGCAACAAAAATAAGGCAAGAAAGAGAAGGGTGGGCAGACTGCATATTTTTGGATTGTCAGAAAGCCTTTGACACAGTGCCACACAAGAGGCTAGTGAAAAAACTGGAGATGCAGGCTGGAGTGAAAGGGAAGGTACTCCGTTGGATACAGGAGTACCTAAGTAACAGGAGACAACGAGTCAGTGTGAGGGGTGAGGTCTCAGATTGGCGAGACGTTACGAGTGGAGTACCACACGGGTCAGTCCTTGGACCTATACTGTTTCTGATATATGTAAATAATCTTCCAGAGGGTATAGAATCGTTTCTCTCAATGTTTGCCGATGATGCAAAAATTTTGAGGAGGATTGAAACTGAGGACGATAGTAGGAGGCTACAAGATGACCTAGACAGACTGAGTGAATGGTCCAACAAATGGCTGTTGAAGTTCAACCCGAGTAAATGCAAAGTAATGAAACTAGGTGGTGGAAATAGGAGGCCAAACACAGGATACAGAATAGGAGATGAAGTACTTAATGAAACGAACAGAGAGAAAGATCTAGGAGTTGATATCACACCAAACCTGTCTCCTGAAGCCCACATAAAAAGAATAACGTCTGCGGCATATGCGAGGCTGGCTAACATCAGAACAGCGTTCAGGAACCTGTGTAAGGAATCATTCAGAATCTTGTACACCACATATGTAAGACCAATCCTGGAGTATGCGGCCCCAGCATGGAGCCCGTACCTTGTCAAGCACAAGACGAAGCTGGAAAAAGTCCAAAGGTATGCCACTAGACTAGTCCCAGAACTAAGAGGCATGAGTCACGAGGAAAGGCTGCGGGAAATGCACCTTACGACACTGGAAGACAGAAGAGTAAGGGGAGTCATGATCACAACCTACAAAATCCTCAGAGGAATCGACCGGGTAAACAAGGATAAACTATTCAACACTGGTGGGACGCGAACAAGGGGACACAGGTGGAAACTGAGTACCCACATGAGCCACAGAGGCGTTAGAAGGAACTTTTTCAGTGTCAGAGTAGTTAACGGATGGAATGCATGAGGCAGTAATGTGGTGGAGGCTGACTCCATACACAGTTTTAAATGTAGATATGATAGAGCCCAGTAGGCTCAGGAATCTGTACACCAGTTAATTGACAGTTGGGAGGCGGGACCAAAGAGCCAAAGCTCAACCCCTGCAAGCACAAATAGGTGAGTACACACACACACACACACACACACACACACACACACACGGGAGACGGTAGGAGACACGCGATTAGTGAGGTCCGCGGAAATTCGTCAATTTCTCGGGACATTGAAGGAGTATAGAGGCTAGATCATAGTATTTGGCTTCTCGCAGTGTGTAGCTTGCAGGGTGCAACATAGCATAGTCATATCGCTAGCGATAGTGCGAAGATTTGGCGAAGAAATCGAAAGTGGAGCTAGGGCATCACTGGTGCATGTAAGTGTGTGACCTGACCGGGTGGGACGACCCGCCGTAGAGCTACCTGATTGTGCTGTGAGTGGTGACTGTGATCAGTGGTACAGTGAATTAGTGAACTGTCACATAACGATACAGTGACTGACTCCAGAGCTTTGTGTAGACAGAGAAGAAGACCTCATCAATCTACCAGCATTTAGTGAATCACCTAGTGGGAGACAACGAAGGATAAACATCGTCATCATACATCGCCCTGCCCTTACTCATCTGGTTGTGTGAGCGGGAGGCAGTCTGGTATGTACCCCTCCCTGGTCAATTAATCAGGTGTACAGATTGAGGTAAAAGATTATCAAATTCTCGTTCAGGATATCATATATATTTAAAAATCTCAGAGTGGCTCATTTAGGCAGAGGTAACGCATAAGGGATATCTTGACACATACAAGCACGCCCGCCCACGTCCGTATCCACGCACACAAGTGTGCACACGCTAAAACAGACACACACACACGTGCACACACACACACACACAATTGTTCAGTCAGGGGAAAAGGCATTAACACCTGGGATAGGACCTTACTATCCCCCCCCCCCGTCTTGACCCCACCATCTGACCTGACCTGACTTAGTCGCCATCTCCGCCCCCCCCCCCAGTCCCCCGCATCGCCCATACACACACTCTTCCCCTCCCCACTCTCCCTCTCTTCCACTCCCACTATCTCTCTCCTGCTCTCCCTCTCCTGCTCTCTCTCTCCTGCTCTCTCTCTCCTGCTCTCTCTCTCTCTCTCTCTCTCTCTCTCTCTCTCTCTCTCTCTCTCTCTCTCTCTCTCTCTCTCTCTCTCTCTCTCTCTCTCTCTCTCTCTCTCTCTCTCTTCTCTCTCTCTCTCTCTCTCTCTCTCTCTCTCTCTCTCTCTCTCTCTCTCTCTCTCTCTCTCTCTCTCTCTCTCTCTCTCTCTCTCTCTCTCTCTCTCTCTCTCTACCTCCCTCCCTCCCTCCCTCCCCCTCTCCCTCCCCCTCTCCCTCCCTCCCTCCCTCCCTCCCCCTCTCCCTCCTTCCCCCTCCTTCTCTGCCCACACACACACACACACACACCTCCCTCCCTCTCTCCCTCACCCGCTCTCTCCCTCACCCGCTCTTTCCCTCACCCACTCTCTCCCTCTCCTCTCTCTCCCTCCCGCCTCTCTCTCCATCTTCTCCCCCCCCTCCCCTTCTACTTTCTTCTCACTTCAGTGGAAGGGTCGGATCCCCCCCCTACCCACCCATTTATCTCTCCCTTTATCACTCCCTTTCTCTCTCTCTCTCTTTCTCTCTCTCTTCCTCTCTCTCTCTCCCTCCCCCATCCCAACAGGGTCAAACATGGCAGCCAGAGGTCCCAGGAGAACAGGAAAGAGCCAAGGTGACGAGATGAAGGAAATGTTCGCCCAGTTTCTGGAGGACATCAAGAGTGAGATGCAAGAAATGATGCAGGAAATGAAGAACGAAATAAGCAACCTAAAAAGAGAGCTGACAGCAGCAAAGGAGGAGATTAGAGCCCTCAAAGAGAATGGTATCGAGGCTGAGAATCGGAAAACCACCCAGGGAGAAGGTGGTAATAGTTTTCTGGATGAGAATGCCACAATAAAAGCAACATTTGCAGAAATACTAAAAAAAAATAACTCTGAAGTAATGACTGCAGTGATGGAGGTGGCCATGAAAGCAGCCACCTCGCAGGAGGCGGCACGCTCCACTAGCCAACTGCTGGAAAGGAACAGATCAGTGATTGCTGTGGGTATTAAGGAGCAGGAAGGATCTAATAGGACAGAGTGGAATGACAAGGACAAAGCAGCAGTGAATGAAGTACTAAAGGCACTAGACATGGAAGGGGCTGAGCATAGCATTGAGAAGGTTTTCAGGCTAGGCCGGTACAACAAAGACCGAGACCGAATGATAAAGATAGTGTTTGCAAACGAGAACACAAAAGAGAAGATCCTATCAAGGAAGAGCTCCCTGAAAAATGTGGGAAAATTAAAAAATGTATTCCTCCAGAGAGACATGACAAGGGAGGAGAGAGCCATGGCGGCAGAAGCAAGGAAGAGGCGCAGGGCGAGAGGGGAAAACCAGGAAGTTACAGCTCCCAGCACAACACCCCCAGAGGCGAGGGGGGAACCCACAACCAGCTACCCAGTAACATCAGAAGGGAGGACAACCCCGCCTCCCTCCTCTGCATAGAAAACCCCTCTACCCCAAACCCTCCCTGCCCCCACTCAAATGTTCAGCCAAATCTCCCTCCCCCCACACCCAATCCCCACCCTTCTACCCCTCCCCTCCTCCCGAGTCCTCCCTCCCCCCCTTTCCTTCCCGTCCTCCCTCCCCTTTCACCCCATACCCTCCCTGTCCCTCCCCCTTCACTGGATCCCCCGCCCCTCATCCCAGTATCCTCTGAGACCCTGTTATCCACTTCACAGGTCCTCACAACCATGGAACAGCCTCCCCCACCAGCAGAACACTCACCAAGGAGGCGATTTGAGAAGGGACAGAAGAAAGTGAGCCTCAAAGTGATGTACACTAACATAGATGGAATTACAAATAAAGCAAATGAGCTTGGAGAAATGGTACTAGAGGAAAACCCAGACTTAATAGCCCTCACAGAAACAAAGATCACGAAAACGATAACAAATGCAGTGTTCCCACAGGACTAATATGTTATGAGGAAAGAGAGGGAAGGAAGAGGTGGGGGTGGTGTAGCTCTGCTGGTAAGAAAAGGCTGGGATTTTGAGGAGATGGATATTCAGGGCTGTGAAGGTTTCAGTGACTACATAGCAGGTACTGTAACAAATGGAGGGAAAAAAATTATAGTCGCAGTCATATATAATCCACCACCAAATGACAGAAGACCTAGACAGGAATATGATAGAAACAACATGGCCACCATTAACATAATAGAAAGAGCAGCTTCTGTTGCTAGCAGGAATGGATATGGATTACTAATTATGGGAGACTTCAACCATGGGAAGATAGATTGGAAGAACAGAGACCCGCATGGAGCACCAGAAACATGGAGAGCTAAGCTGCTGGACGTGGCAACAAGAAACTTTCTAAGCCAGCACACCAAAGAACCAACAAGAATGAGAGGAGAAGATGAACCAGCAATGCTTGATTTGATATTTACCCTAAATGAATGGGATATAAGGGAAGTTAAGATGGAAGCGCCCTTGGGAATGAGTGACCACAGTGTATTGAACTTTGAGTACTTGGTAGAGCTAGGACTTATCTCCCCCAAAAAAGAACTAGGAATCAAAAGGCTGGCATACCGAAAGGGGAATTATGAACAGATGAGAAGTTTCCTAAGTGAAATACCTTGGGACAGCAACCTCAGAGACAAGTCTGTACAGGGTATGATGGACTATGTTACCCAAAAGTGTCAGGAGGCAGTAAACAGGTTCATCCCGGCCCAAAGGGAAAAATCCGAGAAGCAACAGAAGAATCCATGGTATAATAGGGCATGTATCGAAGTGAAGAAACTGAACAAAAAGGCATGGAGGAACTTCTGGAATAACAGAACACCAGAAAGCAGAGAGAGATACCAGAGAACCAGGAATGAGTACGTCAGGGTGAGAAGAGAAGCAGAGAAAAATTTTGAAAATGATATAGCAAACAAAGCCAAGACTGAACCAAAGCTACTCCACAGTCACATCAGAAGGAAAACAACAGTGAAAGAACAGGTACTGAAACTTAGAACAGGCGAGGACAGGTATACAGAGAATGAGAGAGAGGTGTGTGAGGAACTCAACAAGAGGTTCCAGGAGGTCTTCACAATAGAACAGGGTGAGGTCACTGTGCTAGGAGAAAGGGAGGTAAACCAGGCGGCCTTGGAGGAGTTCGAAATTACGAGAGAGGAGGTCAAGAGACACCTGCTGGATCTGGATGTTAGAAAGGCTGTTGGTCCAGATGGGATCTCACCATGGGTACTGAAAGAGTGTGCAGAGGCACTTTGCTTGCCACTCTCCATAGTGTATAGTAAGTCACTAGAGACGGGAGACCTACCAGAAATATGGAAGACGGCGAATGTGGTCCCAATATACAAAAAGGGCGACAGACAAGAGGCACTGAACTACAGGCCAGTGTCCTTGACTTGTATACCATGCAAGGTGATGGAGAAGATCGTGAGAAAAAACCTGGTAACACATCTGGAGAGAAGGGACTTCGTGACAAATCGCCAACATGGATTCAGGGAGGGTAAATCTTGCCTTACAGGCTTGATAGAATTCTACGATCAGGTGACACAGATTAAGCAAGAAAGAGAGGGCTGGGCGGACTGCATTTTCTTGGATTGTCGGAAAGCCTTTGACACAGTACCGCATAAGAGGCTGGTACATAAGCTGGAGAGACAGGCAGGTGTAGCTGGTAAGGTGCTCCAGTGGATAAGGGAGTATCTAAGCAATAGGAAGCAGAGAGTTACGGAGAGGGGTGAGACCTCCGATTGGCGTGAAGTCACCAGTGGAGTCCCACAGGGCTCTGTACTCGGTCCTATCTTGTTTCTGATATATGTAAATGATCTCCCGGAGGGTATCGATTCATTTCTCTCAATGTTTGCGGACGATGCTAAAATTATGAGATGGATTAAAACAGAAGAGGACTGTTTGAGGCTTCAAGAAGACCTAGACAAGCTGAAGGAATGGTCGAACAAATGGTTGTTAGAGTTTAACCCAACCAAATGTAATGTAATGAAGATAGGTGTAGGGAGCAGGAGGCCAGATACAAGGTATCATCTGGGAGAGGAAATTCTTCAGGAGTCAGAGAAGGAAAAAGACTTGGGGGTTGATATCACGCCAGACCTGTCTCCTGCAGCACATATCAAGCGGATAACATCAGCGGCATATGCCAGGCTGGCCAACATACGAACGGCATTCAGAAACTTGTGTAAAGAATCATTCAGAACTTTGTATACCACATATGTCAGGCCAATCCTGGAGTATGCAGCCCCAGCATGGAGTCCATATCTAGTCAAGGATAAGACTAAACTGGAAAAGGTTCAAAGGTTTGCCACCAGACTAGTACCCGAGCTGAGAGGTATGAGCTACGAGGAGAGACTACGGGAATTAAACCTCACTTCGCTGGAAGACAGAAGAGTTAGGGGGGACATGATCACCACATTCAAGATTCTGAAGGGGATTGATAGGGTAGATAAAGACAGTCTATTTAACACAAGGGGAACACGCACAAGGGGACACAGGTGGAAACTGAGTGCCCAAATGAGCCACAGAGATATTAGAAAGAACTTTTTTAGTGTCAGAGTGGTTGACAAATGGAATGCATTAGGGGGTGATGTGGTGGAGGCTCACTCCATACACAGTTTCAAGTGTAGATATGACAGAGCCCGATAGGCTCAGGAATCTGTACACCTGTTGATTGACGGTTGAGAGGCGGGACCAAAGAGCCAGAGCTCAACCCCCGCAAACACAACTAGGTGAGTACACACACACACACACACACACACACACACACACACACACACACACACACACACACACACACACACACACACACACACACACACACAATCCTGGAGTATGCAGCCCCAGCATGGAGTCAATATCTATTCAAGTAAAAGACTAAACTGGAAAAGGTTTAAAGGTTTGCCACCAGACTAGTACCCAAGCTGAGAGGTATGAGCTACGAGGAGAAACTACGGGAATTAAACCTCACTTCGCTGGAAGACAGAAGAGTTAGGGGGGACATGATCACCACATTCAAGATTCTAAAGGGAATTGATTGGGTAGATAAAGACAGGCTATTTAACACAAGGGGCACACGCACTAGGGGACATAGGTGGAAACTGAGTGCCCAAATGAGCCACAGAGATATTAGGAAGAACTTTTTTAGTGTCAGAGTGGTTGACAAATGGGATGCCCTAGGCAGTGACGTGGTGGAGGCTGACTCCATACACAGTTTCAAGTGTAGATATGATAGAGCCCAATAGGCTCAGGAACCTGTACACTTGTTGATTGGCAGTTGAGAGGCGGGACCAAAGAGCCAGAGCTCAACCCCTGCCAGCACAAGTAGGTGAGTACACACATACACACACATACACACACACGCACACACACGACACACACACGCCGCGGGAGTCTGTAGGAGACACGCGATTAGTGAGGTCCACGGAACTTCGTCAATTTCTCGGGACATTGAAGGAGTATAGAGGCTAGATCATAGTATTTGGCCTCTCGCAGTGTGTAGCTAGCAGGGTGCAACATAGCATAGTCATATCGCTAGTGATAGTGCGAAGATTTGGCGAAGAAACGAAAAGTGGAGCTAGGGCATCACCGGTGCATGTAAGTGTGTGACCTGACCGGGTGGGACGACCCGCCGTGGAGCTACCTGATTGTGCTGTGAGTGGTGACTGTGATCAGTGGTACAGTGAATTAGTGAACTGTCACATAACGATACAGTGACTGACTCCAGAGCTTTGTGTAGACAGAGAAGAAGACCTCATCAATCTACCAGCATTTAGTGAATCACCTAGTGGGAGACAACAAAGGATAAACATCGTCATCATACATCGCCCTGCCCTTACTCATCTGGTTGTGTGAGCGGGAGGCAGTCTGGTATGTACCCCTCTCTGGTCAATTAATCAGGTGTACAGATTGAGGTAAAAGATTATCAAATTCTCGTTCAGGATATCAAATATATTTAAAAATCTCAGAGTGGCTCATTTAGGCAGAGGTAACGCATAAGGGATATCTTGACACATACAAGCACGCCCGCCCACGTACGTATACACGCACACAAGTGTGCACACGCTAAAACAGACACACACACACGTGCACGCACACACACACGTGCACGCGCACACACACACACAATTGTTCAGTCAGGGGAAAAGGCATTAACACCTGGGATAGACCTTACTATCCCCCCCTCTTGACCCCACCACCTGACCTGACCTGACTTAGTCGCCATCTCCGCCCCCCCCCCACCCCCAGTCCCCCGCATCGCCCATACACACACTCTTCCCCTCCCCACTCTCCCTCTCTCCCACTCCCTCTCTCCCACTCCCTCTCTCCCACTCCCACTATCTCTCTCCTGCTCTCTCTCTCCTGCTCTCTCTCTCTCTCTCTCTCTCTCTCTCTCTCTCTCTCTCTCTCTCTCTCTCTCCCTCCCTCCCTCCCCCTCTCCCTCCCTCTCTTTCCTTCCCCCTCCCTCCCCCTCCCTCTCTTTCCTTCCCCCTCCCTCTCTGCCCACACACACACACACACACCTCCCCCCCTCTCTCCCTTACCCGCTCTCTCCCTCACCCGCTCTCTTCCTCATCCACTCTCTCCCTCTCCTCTCCCTCCCGCCTCTCTCTCCATCTCCTCCCCCCCCTCCCCTTCTACCTTCTTCTCACTTCAGTGGAAGGGTCGGATCCCCCCCCACCCACCCATTTATCTCTCCCTTTATCACTCCCTTTCTCTCTCTCTCTCTCTCTCTCTCTCTCTCTCTCTCTCTCTCTCTCTCTCTCTCTCTCTCTCTCTCTCTCTCTCTCTCTCTCTCTCTCTCTCTCTCTCTCTCTCTCTCTCTCTCTCTCTCTCTCTCCCCCTCTCTCTCTCTCTCCCTCCCCCATCCCAACAGGGTCAAGATGGCAGCCAGAGGTCCCAGGGGAGCAGGAAAGAGCCAAGGTGACGAGATGAAGGAAATGTTCGCCCAGTTTCTGGAGGACATCAAGAGTGAGATGCAGGAAATGATGCAGGAAATGAAGAACGAAATAAGCAACCTGAAAAGAGAGCTGACAGCAGCAAAGGAGGAGATTAGAACCCTCAAAGAGAATGGTATCGAGGCTGAGAGTCAGAAAACCACCCAGGGAGAAGGTGGTAATAGTTTTCTGGATGAGAATGCCACAATAAAATCAACATTTGCGGAAATACTAAAAAAAAATAACTCTGAAGTAATGACTGCAGTGATGGAGGTGGCCATGAAAGCAGCCACCTCGCAGGAGGCGGCACGTTCCACTAGCCAACTGCTGGAAAGGAAAAGATCAGTGGTTGCTGTGGGTATTAGGGAACAGGAAGGAACCAATAGGACAGAGTGGAATGACAAGGACAAAGCAGCAGTGAATGAAGTACTAAAGGCACTAGACATGGAAGGGGCCGAGCATAGCATTGAGAAGGGTTTCAGGCTCGGCCGGTACAACAAAGACCGAGACCGAATGATAAAGATAGTGTTTGCAAGCGAGAACACAAAGGAGAGGATCCTATCAAGGAAGAGCTCCCTGAAAAACGTGGGAAAATTAAAAAAATGTATTCCTCCAGCGAGACATGACAAGGGACGAGAGAGCCGTGGCGGCAGAAGCAAGGAAGAGGCGCAGGGCGAGAGGGGAAAACCAGGAAGTCACAGCTCCCAACACAACACCCCCAGAGGCGAGGGGGGAACCCACAACCAGCTACCCAGTAACACCAGAAGGGAGGACAACCCCGCCTCCCTCCTCTGCATAGAAAACCCCCCTACCCCAAACCCTCCCTGCCCCCACTCAAAAGTTCAGCCAAATCTCCCTCCCCCCACACCCAATCCCCACCCTTCTACCCCTCCCCTCCTCCCGAGTCCTCCCTCCCCCCCTTTCCTTCCCGTCCTCCCTCCCCTTTCACCCCATACCCTCCCTGTCCCTCCCCCTTCACTGGATCCCCCGCCCCTCATTCCAGTATCCTCTGAGATCCTGTTACCCACCTCACAGGTCCTCACACCCATGGAACAGCCTCCCCCACCAGCAGAACACTCACCAAGGAGGCGATTTGAGAAGGGACAGAAGAAAGTGAGCCTCAAAGCGATGTACACTAACATAGATGGAATTACAAATAAAGCAAATGAGCTTGGAGAACTGGTACTAGAGGAAAACCCAGACATAATAGCCCTCACAGAAACAAAGATCACGAAAACAATAACAAATGCAGTGTTTCCACAGGACTATTATGTTATGCGGAAAGAGAGGGAAGGAAGAGGTGGGGGTGGTGTAGCTCTGCTGGTAAGAAAAGGCTGGGATTTTGAGGAGATGGATATTCAGGGCTGTGAAGGTTTCAGTGACTACATAGCAGGTACTGTAACAAATGGAGGGAAAAAAAATTATAGTCGCAGTCATATATAATCCACCACCAAATGACAGAAGACCTAGACAGGAATATGATAGAAACAACATGGCCACCATTAACATAATAGAAAGAGCAGCTTCTGTTGCTAGCAGGAATGGATCTGGACTACTAATTATGGGAGACTTCAACCATGGGAAGATAGATTGGAAGAACAGAGACCCGCATGGAGGACCAGAAGCATGGAGAGCTAAGCTGCTGGACGTGGCAACAAGAAACTTTCTAAGCCAGCATACCAAAGAGCCAACAAGAATGAGAGGAGAAGATGAACCAGCAATGCTTGATTTGATATTTACCCTAAATGAATGGGATATAAGGGAAGTTAAGATGGAAGCGCCCTTGGGAATGAGTGACCACAGTGTATTGAACTTTGAGTACCTGGTAGAGCTAGGACTTATCTCCCCCCAAAAAGAACTAGGAATCAAAAGGCTGGCATACCGAAAGGGGAATTATGAACAGATGAGAAGTTTCCTAAGTGAAATACCTTGGGACACAGACCTCAGAGACAAGTCTGTACAGGGTATGATGGACTATGTTACCCAAAAGTGTCAGGAGGCAGTAAACAGGTTCATCCCGGCCCAAAGGGAAAAATCCGAGAAGCAACAGAAGAATCCATGGTATAATAGGGCATGTATGGAAGCGAAGAAACTGAACAAAAAGGCGTGGAGGAACTTCCGGAATAACAGAACACCAGAAAGCAGGGAGAGATACCAGAGAACCAGGAATGAGTACGTCAGGGTGAGAAGAGAAGCAGAGAAAAATTTTGAAAATGATATAGCAAACAAAGCCAAGACCGAACCAAAGCTACTCCACAGTCACATCAGAAGGAAAACAACAGTGAAAGAACAGGTATTGAAACTTAGAACAGGCGAGGACAGGTATACAGAGAATGACAGAGAGGTGTGTGAGGAACTCAACAAGAGGTTCCAGGAGGTCTTCACAATAGAACAGGGTGAGATCACTGTGCTAGGAGAAAGGGAGGTAAACCAGGCGGCCTTGGAGGAGTTCGAAATTACGAGAGAGGAGGTCAAGAGACACCTGCTGGATCTGGATGTTAGAAAGGCGGTTGGTCCAGATGGGATCTCACCATGGGTACTGAAAGAGTGTGCAGAGGCACTTTGCTTGCCACTCTCCATAGTGTATAGTAAATCACTAGAGACGGGAGACCTACCAGAAATATGGAAGACGGCGAATGTGGTCCCAATATACAAAAAGGGTGACAGACAAGAGGCACTGAACTACAGGCCAGTGTCCTTGACTTGTATACCATGCAAGGTGATGGAGAAGATCGTGAGAAAAAACCTGGTAACACATCTGGAGAGAAGGGACTTCGTGACAAATCGCCAACATGGATTCAGGGAGGGTAAATCTTGCCTTACAGGCTTGATAGAATTCTACGATCAGGTGACACAGATTAAGCAAGAAAGAGAGGGCTGGGCGGACTGCATTTTCTTGGATTGTCGGAAAGCCTTTGACACAGTACCGCATAAGAGGCTGGTACATAAGCTGGAGAGACAGGCAGGTGTAGCTGGTAAGGTGCTCCAGTGGATAAGGGAGTATCTAAGCAATAGGAAGCAGAGAGTTACGGTGAGGGGTGAGACCTCCGATTGGCGTGAAGTCACCAGTGGAGTCCCACAGGGCTCTGTACTCGGTCCTATCTTGTTTCTGATATATGTAAATGATCTCCCGGAGGGTATCGATTCATTTCTCTCAATGTTTGCGGACGATGCTAAAATTTTGAGAAGGATTAAAACAGAAGAGGACTGTTTGAAGCTTCAAGAAGACCTAGACAAGCTGAAGGAATGGTCGAACAAATGGTTGTTAGAGTTTAACCCAACCAAATGTAATGTAATGAAGATAGGTGTAGGGAGCAGGAGGCCAGATACAAGGTATCATCTGGGAGAGGAAATTCTTCAGGAGTCAGAGAAGGAAAAAGACTTGGGGGTTGATATCACGCCAGACCTGTCTCCTGCAGCACATATCAAGCGGATAACATCAGCGGCATATGCCAGGCTGGCCAACATACGAACGGCATTCAGAAACTTGTGTAAAGAATCATTCAGAACTTTGTATACCACATATGTCAGGCCAATCCTGGAGTATGCAGCCCCAGCATGGAGTCCATATCTAGTCAAGGATAAGACTAAACTGGAAAAGGTTCAAAGGTTTGCCACCAGACTAGTACCCGAGCTGAGAGGTATGAGCTACGAGGAGAGACTACGGGAATTAAACCTCACTTCGCTGGAAGACAGAAGAGTTAGGGGGGACATGATCACCACATTCAAGATTCTGAAGGGGATTGATAGGGTAGATAAAGACAGTCTATTTAACACAAGGGGAACACGCACAAGGGGACACAGGTGGAAACTGAGTGCCCAAATGAGCCACAGAGATATTAGAAAGAACTTTTTTAGTGTCAGAGTGGTTGACAAATGGAATGCATTAGGGGGTGATGTGGTGGAGGCTCACTCCATACACAGTTTCAAGTGTAGATATGACAGAGCCCGATAGGCTCAGGAATCTGTACACCTGTTGATTGACGGTTGAGAGGCGGGACCAAAGAGCCAGAGCTCAACCCCCGCAAACACAACTAGGTGAGTACAACTAGGTGAGTACAGTAGTAGGCCAGCAACGGTAGGAGACACACGCGATTAGCGAGGTCCGCGGAAATTCGCCAATTTCTCGAGACATTGAAGGATTATTGAGGCTAGATCATAGTATTTGGCCTCTCGCAGTGTGTAGCTAGCAGAGTGCTAAATAGCATAGTCATATCGCTAGCGATAGTGCGAAGAAACCAAAGTGTAGCTAGTGGAATCACCGGTGCATACAGTGTGGGTGCATACAGTGTGGAGGACCGTGTAGAGTGACCTGACCTGACGGTCAGGTGGGGACGACCCGCCGTGGAACTCCTGACTGTACTCACCTAGTTGTACTCACCTAGTTGTGTTTGCGGGGGTTGAGCTCTGGCTCTTTGGTCCCGCCTCTCAACCGGCAATCAACAGGTGTACAGATTCCTGAGCCTATCGGGCTCTATCATATCTACACTTGAAACTGTGTATGGAGTCAGCCTCCACCGCATCACTTCCTAATGCATTCCATTTGTCAACCACTCTGACACTAAAAAAGTTCTTTCTAGTATCTCTGTGGCTCATTTGGGCACTCAGTTTCCACCTGTGTCCCCTTGTGCGTGTTCCCCTTGTGTTAAATAGACTGTCTTTATCTACCCTATGAATTCCCTTCAGAATCTTGAATGTGGTGATCATGTCCCCCCCTAACTCTTCTGTCTTCCAGCGAAGTGAGGTTTAATTCCCGTAGTCTCTCCTCGTAGCTCATACCTCTCAGCTCGGGTACTAGTCTGGTGGCAAACCTTTGAACCTTTTCCAGTATAGTCTTATCCTTAACTAGATATGGACTCCATGCTGGGGCTGCATACTCCAGGTTTGGCCTGACATATGTGGTATACAAAGTTCTGAATGATTCTTGACACAAGTTTCTGAATGCCGTTCGTATGTTGGCCAGCCTGGCATATGCCGCTGATGTTATCCTCTTGATATGTGCTGCAAGAGACAGGTCTGGCGTGATATCAACCCCCAAGTCTTTTTCCTTCTCTGACTGCTGAACAATTTCCACTCCCAGATGATACCTTGTATCTGGCCTCCTGCTCCCTACACTTATCTTCATTACATTACATTTTGTTGGGTTAAACTCTAACAACCATTTGTTCGACCATTCCTTCAGCTTGTCTAGGTCTTCTTGAAGCCTCAAACAGTCCTATTCTGTTTTAATCCTTTTCTGTGTTTGTTGGGTGGTGACTGTGACTCCAGAGATTTGTGTAGAGAAGAACCGACATCGTCAATCTACTAGCACTTAGAGAATCACCAAGTGGAAGGAGACGACGGAGCACCATCGTCAACCATACATCATCATTACTTATCTAGTTGTGTGAGCGGGAAACAGACTGGTATGTACCCCCTATCTGGTCAATTAATCAGGTGTACAGTGTGAGGTAAAATATTATCAAATTCTTGTTCAGGATAGCATATATATTTAAAATCTCAGCGTGGCTCATTCTGGGTAGAAGTTACCGCTTACGGGAACAAGTGACACACACACGCACGCACGCACGCACACGCACGCATGCACGCACTCATGCACGCACTCAAGCCCACATACGTATGCACGCACACACACACGAACACACAGGCTAGAAGTGATTAACACCTTTCGTGGAAAGGAGATAAAACCTCTCATAATCCACCCCCCCCCCTCTCTTACCTCTTCTCTTACCCCCTCTCTTACCTGCCGTAAGCTGAACACCTCACCTCCTCTTAACCCCATCCCACGTGCACACACGTTCTCTCTCTCTCTCTCTCTCTCTCTCTCTCTCTCTCTCTCTCTCTCTCTCTCTCTCTCTCTCTCTCTCTCTCTCTCTCTCTCTCTCTCTCTCTCTCTCTCTCTCTCTCTCTCTCTCTCTCTCTCTCTATCTCTCTCTCTCGCTCTCTCTCTCGCTCTCTCTCTCGCTCTCTCTCTCTCTCTCTCTCTCTCTCTCTCTCTCTCTCTCTCTCTCTCTCTCTCTCTCTCTCTCTCTCTCTCTCTCTCTCTCTCTCTCTCTCTCTCTCTCTCTCTCTCTCTCTCTCTCTCTCTCTCTCTCTCTCTCTCTCTCTCTCTCTCTCTCTCTCTCTCTCTCTCTCTCTCTCTCTCTCTCTCTCTCTCTCTCTCTCTCTCTCTCTCTCTCTCTCTCTCTCTCTCTCTCTCTCTCTCTCTCGCTCTCTCTCTCTCTCTCTCTCTCTCTCTCTCTCTCTCTCTCTCTCTCTCTCTCTCTCTCTCTCTCTCTCTCTCTCTCTCTCTCTCTCGCTCTCTCTCTCTCTCTCTCTCTCTCTCTCTCTCTCTCTCTCTCTCTCTCTCTCGCTCTCTCTCTCTCTCTCTCTCTCTCTCTCTCTCTCTCTCTCTCTCTCTCTCTCTCTCTCTCTCTCTCTCTCTCTCTCTCTCTCTCTCTCTCTCTCTCTCTCTCTCGCTCTCTCTCTCTCTCTCTCTCTCTCTCTCTCTCTCTCTCTCTCTCTCTCTCTCTCTCTCTCTCTCTCTCTCTCTCTCTCTCTCTCTCTCTCTCTCTTTTGCTCTCTCTCTCTTGCTCTCTTGCTCTCTCTCTCTCTCTCTCTCTCTCTCTCTCTCTTGCTCTCTCTCTCTTGCTCTCTCTCTCTTGTTCTCTTTCTCTCTTGTTTGCTCTCTCTTGCTCTCTCTCTCTCTTGCTCTCTCTCTCTTGTTCTCTCTCTCTTGTTCGCTCTCTCTTGCTCTCTTTTGCTCTCTCTCTCTCTTGCTCTCTTGCTCTCTCTCTATCTCTTGCTCTCTCTCTCTCTCTCCCTTGCTCTCTCTCTCTCTTGCTCTCTTGCTCTCTCTCTCTCTCTCTCTCTTGCTCTCTCTCTCTCCCTTGCTCTCTCTCTCTCTTGCTCTCTCTCTTGACAAGGGGCAAAATGGCAGGAGGCCACAACAGGGACACGGGAAGCAGCCAGGGTGATCAAACGAAGGAATTGCTAACCCAAGTTCTGGAGGAATTCAGGAAGGATATGAATAAAATGAGGATTACAATAAACAATCTGCAAAGTGAGCTGGCATCAGCAAGGGAGGAGATCAAATCTCTCACAGAGAAAAATAAAGAAACCGAGCATCAGATTATCATCCAATGGGAAGGTGGGAATGTTACATTGGAAGGAAATGCCTCTGTACCTGAAACATTTGCGGACATACTGAAAAAGAGCTCAGAAGCAATGGACACAGTGAGGGAGGTAGCGATGCAAGCAGCTACGTCACAGGAAGCAGCAAGGTGCACCACTCAACTGCTGAAGAGAAAAAGATCAGTGGTAGTTGTAGGCATCAAAGAACGGGAAGGATCCAACAGGCAAGAATGGAATGGCAAGGATAGAGAGGCAGTACATGGGCTACTGAAGGGGTAACAGATGGAAGGGGCTGTACATAACATTGAGAAGGTATTCAGGTTGGGCTGGTACAACAAGGACAGAAACCGACTTGTAAAAGTGGTGTTTACAAACGAAACCATGAAGGAGGATATTCTCGAAAGGAAGAGTCGTCTGCAGAATTTGGAGGGATACAAAAAAGTATTCCTGCAAAGGGACAGGACAAAGGAGGAGAGAGCCAGGGCAGCAGAGGCAAGGAGGAAGCGCAGGGAGAGAGGAGCAAACCAGGAAATCACAGCCCCCAACACATTAGTCCCAGAGACAATAGGGGAACCCAAAACCCGCATCCCAGCAACACCAGAGGGGAGGGCAACACCACCACCCCCCTCTATACAGAAACCCTCCCTTCCCCTCACCCTACCTGCCCCCTCCAAACCCTCCCTCCCCCCCACCCCATTCTGACCCTGACACCGCATCCACATTCCCATCATGTCCCTCCTCCCACCTTTCCTCCCCCCCTGTCCCCCCTTCCCCTTCATCCCATACCCTCCCTATCCCTCCTCCCCCCTCACCCCGTATCCTCCATGTTCGCCCTATCTCCTTAACCCACACCCTACCTGTCCCCCCTTCCCTTAAACCCCCGCCCCCCACCCCAAAATCCTCTGAGACCCTGCAAACCACCTCACAGATCCTCTCACCCACGGAACAGCTTCCCACACCAGCAGAATGCTCACCAAGAAAGGGACTTGAAAATGAACAGAAGAAAGTGAGCTTCAAGGCGATATACACTAACTTAGATGGGATTTCAAATAAAACAAGTGAACTTGAAGAATGGGCATTAGAAGAAAACCCAGACATAATAGCACTCACAGAAACAAAGCTAACGAAAATCATAACAAATGCAGTGTTTCCACAGGGCTACTGTGTAGTGAGGAAAGAGAGAGAAGGGAGAGGAGGAGGTGGTGTAGCTTTGCTACAAAGAGAAGGTTGGAGTTTCGAAGAGATGGTAATTCAGAACTGTGAAGGTTTCAGTGACTACATATCAGGCACAATAGCAACTGGAGGACAGAAAATTATAATAGTAGTCATATATAACCCCCCACCGAATGACAGAAGACCCAGACAGGAATATGATAGAAACAACTTGGCCACCATCAATAAAATAGAGAGAGCAGCTTCTGTGGTTAGCAGGAACGGATCCAGACTTCTAATCATGGGAGACTTCAACCATGGGAAGATAGATTGGGGAAACAGAGACCCACATGGAGGCCCAGACACATGGAGAGCTAAGCTGCTGGATGTGGCAACAAGAAACTTTCTAAGTCAACACGTCAAGGGACCGACAAGAATGAGAGGAGGGGATGAACCAGCCTTGCTTGATCTGATATTTACCCTAAATGAGTCAGACATAAGGGAAGTTAAGTTGGAAGCCCCATTGGGATTGAGTGATCATATGTATTGAGCTTTGAGTACCTCGTTGAGCTGGGAATTATCACCCCTAAAAAAGAACTGGGAACCAAAGGGCTGGCGTACCGAAAGGGAAACTATGAGGAAATGAACAAATTCCTATGGGATATACATTGGGACACAGAACTCGGAACCAAGTCTGTATAAGACATGATGGACTATGTAATCCAAAAATGTCAGGAGGCTGTAAGCAGGTTTGTCCCAGCCCGACAGGAAAAAAACAGAGAAGCAAAGGAAGTATTCGTGGTTTAATAGGGAATGTATGAAAGCAAAGGAGCTGAACCAAAGGGCATGGAGGAACTTCCGTAATAACAGAACACCAGAAAGTAGAGAGAGATGCCAGAGAACCAGGAACGAGTATGTCAGTGTGAGAAGAGCAGCTGAGAAAAAGTATGAAAATTATATAGCTAATAAAGCCAAGACCGAACCAAAGCTACTACACAGTCACATCAGGAAGAAGACAACAGTGAAGGAACAGGTGATGAAACTTGGTGGTGGGCGAGGTGAAACAGGTGGTGAGCGAGGGCAGGTACACAGAGAATGACAGAGAGGTGTGTGAAGAACTCAACAAAAGTGTTTACAATAGAACAGGGAGATGTCACGGCGCTAGAAGAGGTGGCTGCAAACCAGGTGACCTTGGATAGGTTCGAAATTACAAGAGATGAGGTCAAGAGGCACCTATTGGAGCTGGATGTGAGAAAAGCTGTTGGGCCGGATGGAATCTCGCCATGGGTATTGAAAGAGTGTGCCGGAGCACTTTGCTTACCACTCTCCATAGTGTATAGTAGGTCACTGGAAACGGGGGACCTACCATAAATATGGAAGACTGCTAATGTAGTACCAATATACAAAAAGGGTGACAGACAAGAGGCACTGAACTACAGGCCAGTGTCCTTAACTGTATACCATGCAAGGTGATGGAGAAGATTGTGAGAAAAAACCTAGTAACACATCTGGAGAGAAGAGACTTCGTGACAACCCATCAACATGGGTTCAGGGAGGGTAAATCTTGCCTTACAGGCTTGATAGAATTCTACGATCAGGTGACAAAGATTAAACAAGAAAGAGAAGGGTGGGCGGACTGCATTTTTTTGGACTGTCGGAAAGCCTTTGACACAGTACCCCATAAAAGGTTGATGCATAAGCTGGAGAAACAGGCAGGAATAACTGGTAGGGCGCTCCAGTGGATAAGGGAGTACCTAAACAATAGGAAGCAGAGAGTTATAGTGAGGGGTGAGACCTCAGACTGGCGTGAAGTCACCAGTGGAGTCCCACAGGGCTCTGTACTTGGACCTATCCTGTTTCTGATATACGTAAATGATCTCCCAGAGGGTATAGACTCATTCCTCTCAACGTTTGCTGACGACGCCAAAATTATGAGAAGGATTAAGACAGAGGAGGACAGCTTGAGGCTTCAAGAAGACCTGGACATGCTGCAGGAATGGTCGAACAAATGGCTGTTAGAGTTTAACCCAAGCAAATGTAATGTAATGAAGATAGGTGTAGGAAGCAGGAGACCAGATACAAGGTACCATTTGGGAGATGAAATACTTCAAGAGTCAGAGAGAGAGAAAGACCTGGGGGTTGATATCACGCCAGACCTGTCCCCTGAAGCTCATATCAAGAGGATAACATCAGCAGCATATGCCAGGTTGGCTAACATAAGAACGGCCTTTAGAAACTTGTGTAAGGAATCTTTCAGAACATTACATACCACATATGTCAGAGCAATCCTGGAGTATGCGGCTCCAGCATGGAGTCCATATCTAGTCAAGCATAAGACTAAACTGGAAAAGGTTCAAAGGTTTGCCACCAGACTAGTACCCGAGCTGAGAGATATGAGCTATGAGGAGAGACTACAAGAATTAAACCTCACTTCGTTGGAAGACAGAAGAGTTAGGGGGCACATGATCACCACATTCAAGATTTCCAAGGGAATCGACAGGGTTGATAAAGACAGGCTGTTTAACACAAGGGGCACACGCACTAGGGGACACAGGTGGAAACTGAGTGCCCAAATGAGCCACAGAGATATTAGAAAGAACTTTTTTAGTGTCAGAGTGGTTGACAAATGGAATGCATTAGGAAGTGATGTGGTGGAGGCTGACTCCATACACAGTTTCAAGTGTAGATATGATAGAGCCCAATAGGGTCAGGAACCTGTACACCTCTTGATTGACAGTTGAGAGGCGGGACCAAAGAGCCAGAGCTCAACCCCCGCAAGCACAACTAGGTGAGTACAAACACACACACACACACACACACACACACCTCACTTCGCCTGTCTGGAGAGTCACACGTGGTGTCCGTAGGGTCTGCGAATAACATCAATTATCTCGAGACATTGAAGTGTTACGGAGACAAGAAACATTGTTTTTTGCCACAGGAGTGTATACAAACGCAGTGATCAAGTGTATAGTGAGCTCCTACAGCGGTAGAGTAATTATGAAAACAAAAATAAGGTCGAGTGGCAAGATCAGTGTGTACCGATGGGTCAGCCTATCCACCCAGCCTAGCCAGGACCTACGATTTGCTTGCTGAGTGATGTGTTGTGAAGCGGATTGTAGCATACATAGTGATTGATCCCCCGAAGTGTGTGCACCGTTTAGGATCGTATGCTAAGTGCACATAGTGGCTGACGACCAGTGAGGAAGATAGGAACGAATGTTAACCACGAGCACGTGGAGACAACAGTAGCACGTGGAGACAACATTGATACCAGAGAGGAAAGGACAGGCGACCAACCCCGTCATAAGGACATCTCTTCAAACTCACCTAGGCGTGCTTGCTCGGGGTGAGCTGACGGTAGGTACCCCTCTCTAGGTCATCAATAAGGTGTACAGAGTGACTTAAAATACCTAATTTAAAGTAGATCTCAATATCTCAAATATACAACTCCGTGTGGCTCACTTGGGTACGGGGCTTGACACATGCTACCCTGGTGACCGCTCACCCATCCTTCCCCCCACACCTTCCCATGCCTTACACTGTCCCAAGACACCCCCCTCCCCCCTCCCCCTATACACAAACACCCCCGCACTCAATACACACACACACACACACACACATACAAGCACACGCACACGCGCACACACACACGCACACACACACACACACACACAACCTTTCTCTGAACCCTCCCGCACTAATCCACCCCCACATACCCTCACCATCCCTCTCCCTCACTTCCACCTTCCACCTCCCCCCCCATACACTCACACACCTCCTCTGTGGAGGGGACCACCACAACCCAGCTCTCATTTGCTGAAATGCTTAAAAAGAGCCCTGAAGCTAGGTCTGCAGTTAAGGAAGATGCCATGGAAGTGGCTTCCTCTCAGGAAGCAGCTAGATGTACTAGCCGGATGATAGAGAGAAAAAGAGCAATAGTAGTAGCAGACATTAAAGAGCAAACAGGGACCAGCCCAAAAGAGCGGAGAGACAAGAACAAAAACGCAGTTACCGAGATCCTTAAAGAAGTAAGGATGGAGGGAACTAACCAAAATGTTGAAAAGGTTTTTAGGCTTGGAAAGTTCAACAAGGACAGGGACCGAATGATAAAGGTGGTATTCATGAGCGAAATCACGAAAGAGGAACTGTTAGCAAGGAAGAGCGTTCTAGCAAATGTTCCGAAGTTAAAAAAACTATTCCTGCAGAGGGATATGACAAGGGAAGAGAGAATACAGGCAGCAGACAAGAGGAAGGAGCGCAGAGAGAGAGAAAGGAATCAGAGTACCACAACCCGGAACCCTACAATCCCAGAGGGAAGTGGAGAACCCTCCTCGAACAGTGCAACAGCCACAGGGATTGGGGCACCACCCCCATATTCTACCCAACAGACACCCAACCTTCCCCATCCCCTGTCAGCCCCCCACTAAGTACCCACCTAGGGCACCCTCCCCCCACCCACCCCCCTCCTCCCACTCACCCCCCTCCTCCCACTCCCCCCTCTACCCACGACCTCCCTTCTCCCCCATCCCCCAAGCCCTCCCTTCTCCCACATGACTTCACCCCCAAGCACTCCCTTCTCCCCCGCCCCCACCCCACCTAATTCTTCCCCTCTCCATCACTCCCCTCTTCCTCACCCCCCTCAGCCCTCCTTTTTCCCCCACGCCCCCCAAGCCCTCCCCCCCTTTTCTCTCCCCCCCCCCAAACCCCTCCATCTCCCCTATCCCCCAAAGTCTCTCCTCTCCCCATGCTCCCCGAACCCCCCTCTCTCACTCTCTCACCCCCCCAACCCTCCCACTCTCACTCTCCCCCCCAACCCCCCCCCCCTCTCACTCTCCCCCTTACCCTCCCCCTCTCCCCCCCTACCCTCCCCCTCTTACCCACCCCCCTTACCCTTCCCCTCTCCCCCACCACCCCACTCTCCCCCACCCCCCCAAGCCCTCCCTCCTCCACCAGTCTCCCCATGCCAGGTCCCCCCCAGCTCCCACTCACCCCCAGATCCCAAAGGTCCCCCCCCAGAGGAGAAGCAGAAGAGAGTCAGTTTCAGGGTGATGTACTCGAACATAGATGGGATCACAAGCAAGACAAGTGAACTAAGGGAAAGAGCACAAGAAGTGAACCCAGATGTAATCAGACTCACTGAAACAAAACTCTCTGGAATCATAACGCATGCCGTGTTTCCCCAGGAGTATACAGTAATAAGGAAAGAGAGGGAAGGTAAGGGAGGAGGCGGAGTGGCCCTACTCATGAGAAAGGAATGGAGTTTTAAGGAGACGGCCATCCCGGGCTGTGAGGGGTTCAGAGACTACATAGCAGGCACCATGACAATGGGAGGATCAAGAATAGTAGTAACAGAAATATACAACCCTCCACCAAATGACAGAAGACCCAGTCAAGAGTATGAAAACAACAACATGGCAGTTAACACTATAATTGAGAGAGCAGCCTCTGCTGCCTGTAGAAATAGATCCCACCTGCTCATCATGAGTGACTTCAATCACGGAAGGATTGACTGGGAGAACAAGGAACCGCATGGAGGCGAGGATACGTGAGAGCCAAATTATTGGAGGTGGTGACATGAAACTTTTTAACCCAGCATGTCCGAGAACCCACAAGGATGAGAGGAAATGACGAACCAGCGAGACTCGACCTAGTCTTCACTCTGAACGACTCCGACAAAAGAGAAGACGGTTTTGAGGACCCAGTAGGAATGAGCGACCACAGTGTATTGGTGTTTGAGTACCTGATTGAAGAAGGGTTATTGAACTCGAGGAGGGATACCGAAACTCAAAGGTTAGCATACCGAAAGGGAAACTATGAGGGGATAAGAAAATTCCTAACAGATATAGCATGGGAAACAGGGCTCAGGGGAAAGACGGCCCAAGATATGATAGATTACATCACGCAGAAGTGCAAGGACGCAAAAACAAGTTTGTCCCAGTCCAAAACGAAAACAGCGAAATGAAGATGAGAAACCCATGGTTCAATCAGAGATGTAGGCTAGGTAAGCAGCAAAGTAAAAGGGCATGGAGAAACTATGGGAATAATAGGACACTGGAGAGCAGAGAAAGATACCAGAATGCCAGGAATGAATATGTCAGGATGAGAAGAGAGGCAGAAAGACAATACGAAAATGACATCGCAAGGAAGGCAAAGACTCAGCCTAAATTGTTGCATAGCCACATCAGGAGAAAAACAACAGTAAAGGAACAGGTTATGAAATTAAGGATAGGGGCGGAAGGATTCACTACAAATGACAAGGAAGTGTGTGAGGAACTGAATAAGAAATTCCAGGAGGTCTTCACCTTAGAGCAAGGAGAAATTCCAGAGATAAGTGAGGGAATAGCTAACCAGGAACCACTGGAAGAGTTTGTGATTACCAGCGGGGAAGTAAGGAAGTGTTTACTAGAGTTGGATGTAACAAAGGCTATAGGCCCAGATGGAATCTCCCCTTGGATACTAAAGGAAGGAGCAAAAGAACTGTGCCTACCACTCTCCATAGTGTATAACAAATCACTGGCAACAGGAGAACTGCCAGATATTTGGAAAGCAGCTATCGTAGTCCCGATATACAAGAAAGGGGAATAGACAGGAGGCACTGAACTACAGGCCAGTGTCCCTAACCTGCATACCATGTAAGCTGATGGAGAAGATTAAGGGAAAAAAACTAGTGGAGCATCTGGAGCGAAGAAACTTTGTAACACAGCAACAACATGGGTTTTCAGGGATGGCAGGTCCTGCCTCACAGGGTTACTTGAATTCTACGACCAGGCAACAAAAATAAGGCAAGAAAGAAGGGTGGGCAGACTGCATATTTTTGGATTGTCAGAATGCCTTTGATACACTGCCACACAAGAGGCTAGTGCGAAAGTTGGAGATGCAGGCTGTTGTGAAAGGGAAGGTACTCCAGTGGATAGAGGAGTACCTAAGCAACAGGAGACAAGGAGTCTGTGTGAGGGGTGAGGTCTCAGATTGGCGAGACGTTACGAGCGGAGTCCCGCAGGGGTCATTCCTTGGACCTATACTGTTTCTGGTATATGTAAATGATCTCCCAGAGGGTATAGATTCGTTCCTCTCAATGTTTGCCGACGATGCGAAAATTATGAGGAGGATTGAAACAGAGGATGATAGTAGGAGGCTACAAGACGACCTAGATAGACTGAGTGAATGGTCCAACAAATGGCTGTTGAAATTCAACCCGAGTAAATGCAAAAGTAATGAAACTAGGCAGTGGAAACAAGAGGCCAGACACAGGATACAGAATAGGAGATGAAGTACTTAATGAAACAGACAGAGAGAAAGATCTAGGAGTTGATATCACACCAAACCTGTCTTCTGAAGCCCACATAAAGAGAATAACGTCAGCGGCATATGCGAGGCTGGCAAACATCAGAACGGCGTTCAGGAACCTGTGTAAGGAATCATTCAGAATCTTGTACACCACATATGTAAGACCAATCCTGGAGTATGCGGCCCCAGCATGGAGCCCGTACCTTGTCAAGCACAAGACGAAGCTGGAAAAAGTCCAAAGGTATGCTACTAGACTATTCCCGGAACTGAGAGGCAGGAGTTATGATGAAAGGCTGCGGGAAATGCACCTTACGACACTGGAAGACAGAAGAGTAAAGGGAGACATGATCACAACCTACAACATCCTCAGGGGAATCGACCAGGTGGACAGGGATGAACTATTCAACACTGGAGGGACGCGAACAAGTGGACACAGGTGGATGCTGAGTACCCAAATGAGCCACAGAGACATTAGAAAGAACTTTTTCAGTGTCAGAGTAGTTAGTAAATGGAATGCACTAGGAAGTGATGTGGTGGAGGCTAGCTCCAAACACAGTTTCAAATGTAGATATGACAGAGCCCAGTAGGCTCAGGAATCTATACATCAGTTGATTGACGGTTGAGAGGCGGGACCAAAGAGCCAGAGCTCAACCCACACAAACACAACTAGGTGAGTACAACTAGGTGAGTACACAAACACACACACACACACACACATAAAAGGTTGATGGATATGCTGGAGAAACAGGCAGGAATAACTGGTAGGGCGCTCCAGTGGATAAGGTAGTACCTAAGCAATAGGAAGCAGAAAGTTACAGTGAGACCTCAGAATAACTTGAAGTCACCAGTAGAGTCCCACAGGGCTCTGTGCATGGACCTATCCTGTTTCTGATATACGTAAATGATCTCCCAGAGGGTATAGACTCATTCCTCTCAATGTTTGCTGACGACGCCACAATTATGAGAAGGATTAAGACAGAGAAGGACAACTTGAAGCTTCAAGTAGACCTGGACAAGCTGCAGGAATGGTCGAACAAATGACTGTTAGAGTTTAATCCAAGCAAATGTAATGTAATGAAGATTGGGGTAGGAAGCAGGAGACCAGATACAAGGTATCATTTGGGAGATGAGATACTTCAGGAGTCGCAGAGAGAGAAAGACCTGGGGGTTGATATCACGCCAGACCTGTCCCCTGAAGCTCATATCAAGAGGATAACATCAGCAGCATATGCCAGGTTGGCTAACATAAGAACGGCCTTTAGAAACTTGTGTAAGGAATCTTTCAGAACATTATATACCACATATGTCAGACCAATCCTGGAGTATGCGGCTCCAGCATGGAGTCCATATCTAGTCAAGAATAAGACTAAACTGGAAAAGGTTCAAAGGTTTGCCACCAGACTAGTACCCGAGCTGAGAGGTATAAGCTACGAGGAGAGACTATGGGAATTAAACCTCACTTCGTTGGAAGACAGAAGAGTTAGGGGGGACATGATCACCACATTCAAGATTCTCAAGGGAATCGACAGGGTTGATAAAGACAGGCTATTTAACACAAGGGGCACACGCACTAAGGGACACAGGTGGAAACTGAGTGCCCAAATGAGCGACAGAGATATCAGAAAGAACATTTTTAGTGTCAGAGTGGTTGACAAATGGAATGCATTAGGATGTAATGTTTTGGAGGCTGACTCCATACGTAGTTTCAAGTGTAGATTTGATAGAGCCCAATAGGCTCAGGAACCTGTACACCTGTTGATTGACGGTTGAGAGGCGGGCCAAAGAGCCAGAGCTCAACCCCCGCAACCACAACTAGGTGAGTGCACACACACGCACGCACTCACACACACACACACACACACACACACACACACAGAGGCTGCGGGAAATGCACCTTACGACACTGGAAGACAGGAGAGTTAGGGGAGACATGATCAAAACCTACAAAGTCCTCAGAGGAATCGACCGGGTAAACAATGATAACCTATTCAACACTGGTGGGACGCGAACAAGTGGACACAGGTGGAAACTGAGTACCCACATGAGCCACAGAGACGTTAGAAGAAACTTTTTAAGTGTCAGAATTGTTAACAGATGGAATGCATTAGGCAGTGATGTGGTGAAGGCTGACTCCATACACAGTTTCAAATGTAGATATGATAAAGCCCAGTAGGCTCAGGAATCTGTACACCAGTTGATTGACAGTTGAGAGGCAGGACCAAAGAGCCCAAGCTCAACCCCTGCAAGCACAAATAGGTGAGTACAAATAGGTGAGTACACACACATACACTGTGGGATATCTGGGATTGACTCAATTTATTTAATTATTAAATTAATGAAATCAATTTCGAAGGACCACCCACTTTTAAGAAGAGAGGGAAACTAATAAAAAGTGATCATTAGAAACACAAGGAAGAACCAGTGTCTATGGATAAATATAAGAAAGCATAATCACTTAAATAATTAATGGGTTGTATGGTTAATTAACTAAAGTCAGAGCCTCAAACACCTACATTGGGGGGGTATTGCTAGAACTTCATATACGTCTAGAAACTAGTGTGGTTCGTACACCAGTTCATTGTTTGATAAATAATATTGTGACCAAAATATTAAAGAATCAATAGGCGATTACAAATGGAAATTATAAAGATTATTAGCATTAGAAAGTAATCATCTAAATAAACACATATTATATCCAGTGTACATGACGAGTATTCAATTAGATAGAATCATGAACAAATAGCAAAAATTGGAGTAATTAAATGTGTACAAAAAGTCATAGCTTTAAGACGATTTCTATGACATCATTCACGCTTCGTCCTCATGATCTCAGGAATTCCACATAGAAGTCCTTAGAGGTGAATAACACGAATGTAGGTAACAGCTCGTTGACTCCTCACATACGAGCTGTAATTTAAGGAATATTACGTAGCATTGAACTAGGCTACTTACATCTCAATATTCATGAAATATAAAATAAAAATTCGTGCGGTACTAACGTTGGATTTTTTGTAGTCGTTCGATGTAGCGACAGGCTGCCCACGACATATACAATCTCTAATGATTCATCAAAAAAGAACTCTATACTTATCGAAAGGAGCAAATTATGCTGAAGCCTGCCGGTATCTCGTCTCAGTCTCAAACTTCCACAATGTCGTACACGTGGTTGATAGTTTGGCTTGAATATCGACGCGTTATTAGTTGACCGAGCACTGCAGATCACGTAGAATAATAATTATTCATTCTGGGTTCAGTATCAGTGTAATTCTTGCTGATGATCCCAACGTCACGTGTCTCAGACTCTGACGCCACGACCTTTGTTGCTCAATTCCGCAAGACGAGTACACCACACACACACACACAATGGCGTCTCTCGTCCCTCTTCAACCAGCGTCCCGCATTCACCACAGAAATTATTTATCACGAATAATATTATTTCGCGCAATTGTGACTGAAAGACTTTAATAAAGACTGGGTTGTAATTCTAGGGATTTAAATAATATTACTTTCTTGTCTTATGGTGGTAAACAAGAAATAGAGAAGATTTTAGTTTTCTCCATGGCATTCACGCGTGACGTTAAATTTCTTACTTGATAACAATTGTAAATAAAAACTCTTGATTTAGAATTATCTGGGAGTTATGTTATCCATAAATAATTATCACACGGAATACTGATGATTTTAGAGAATCACATTCAATTCTCTAACACACTGGCTATAAATGTGTTTAACCAGATATAATCTGACGCAATACTGGTGCTTGGTTTCGTAAGAATTCCAGTATCCATATGCAGTTATAATAGTTAGTTTATGTGAACATTACTGTTAGTAAGTTTTAGTAACTACTGTAATTAGTATATTTTAATACTGATTTATTATAATACAATAGTATTGTATTAGTGTTGGAAATTTCCAACATAACTCCGGGGGGAGATTTCTCGGGTCGCAGTGCAATGTTGAGTACTGACATACCTATCCCCAAGTTAGTATTAATGTTAATATGTTAGTATGTTAGTACACACATAATGGATGTCCTGTAATTGTCAAGGACATACAAGAAACTTAAGTCTTGCAAAGAAGTTCATGTTGAATGGAACAAGTTATTGAAAATCATCTAAAGTTAATGACTAATAAAGCATACAATAAACTCTGGGACTGGTGTCGCTATGACATGTAATGTTTATGTTACTAAGTCTTAAAGTTTTGTAAACTCTCAGATACTCTAGACGAAATAATGTTATTATTAATAGCCTATACAACAAATTAAGAATTAAATCACACAATTTAAGGTAACTGAGAATCCAATGTGATGAGAATGTTCTGGGTCATTGTGACTTGTAACGATTTGTTGCTTGACATCACAACACAGTATCATCATGATTACTTAAATTGGATGGGAAATTATTTGCTCATGGTCGGAGCTATAATAGGCTTGTAGTTTCCGTTTGCATTGTTGATCAGCAGCTCTAGTGGGGCGGTTGCTCGGTGGATCAGAATTGCTGTCCTCGGAAACTGTTGGAGAAGCTGGTTCTGGTAAACACTCTCGTTCTGCTAATTCGAGAGGTACCAACTTCTCTAAGGTTTTTAGGGTAGTGTTGCCTCGGCATAAAACCTTGACTACTCTCAGGATGCCTTGGTGATCTGGGTGGATAGCAACAATTTTGCCTATGAGCCACTCGGACCTTGGTCCATCACTGTCAACCAATACTAGGTCTCCTGGTTTAAGTTATACTTTATCATAGGGACTCGAAGCTCCGTAGTGGTACTCTCGAGCCCACACCTCATTCCACCTTTCAATTACTCTTGAAAGATGTTGGTAACTTTCTACTAAGTCACTCCTGGTTACATGCGAAGGGTCGACGGGGTCCTCTTCTGCCAAAGGTATTAGAGGGCTCAGCAGGCCTCCATGTATTAAGTGTGAGGGACTCAGAGGTTCTCTCTGTGAGAAATCATCTGATAGGTATGTTAATGGGCGATTGTTGACTCGCGCCTAGATTTCCACGACAAGTGTTTGGAGTTCGGAGTAACAAATTTTCTGTCGATGCAAGGTCTTCCTTAAACACTTCTTGACAGTTCTTATCATACGTTCGTAGAACCCACCTTGCCAGGGGGCTCTGGGAGCAATAAATTTCCAGTGGCATTGTCGTCTCTGCAGGACTGACTGCACTTCTGGATGATTCTGGATGATTCCATACCTCTCGCAGACAGGCTTCTCCTGCTACAAAATTTGAACCATTGTCCAATATCATTAGTTTGGGACAGGATCTGCGAGCTGCAAATCTACGAAAAGCTTGGATGAAGGCTTCAGCACTCATGTCCGAAGTCACTTCTAGATGTACGCCTCGGGTGGTAGCACACGTGAAGAGGCAAATATAGGCTTTCACTGGTATCTTATCTGGATTGCCAGTGAGAAGCAAGGTTCCTGTGTAATCGACACCAGTGGTCCCAAAGAGACGAAGATGAACTACTCTTTCTTCAGGGAGTGGTGGAGGTCCAGGGTAAGGACACACTCGAGCATCATATCTTTTGCAGATCACACAGAATTTAATAATTGATTAGACTGTTTGACGACCTTGAGGAAGCCAGTATTTTTGTCTAAGGTCGGTGAGAGTGTCTAACACTCCACCATGCAAAGTACCATATTGATGGTGATGTAAAACTAGAAGTTTGGTAATGATGTGGTGACGTGGTAGAAGGATTGGATTCTTTGTATCCAGATCAATTTTGACATGAAGCAAACGTCCTCCACACCTTAATATATTATGAGTGTTGGCATCATACCAGATACCTAGAGACTTGGTTAATTTATCTGGAAGATTTTCATATTCACTTCCATATGTCTCTTGCTGTGCACGTTTGATCCAGTAGAGGATAGGATTGGGAAACTTATGTCTGATTCCTATCTTAGCAAGAAACTTCAAACACATGTGCTGTCACTCTTAATAACTTACTCAAGTTAGAATAATTGTGAGGATTAATAACTAAGATTCGATGAGGTTCTGGTTCTTTCATGGGAGTAGTGATATTGGTCACTATGACTTGTGGCTTTTGTTTGGGCCACTGACCACTAACAAGCCATGAAGGTCCATTAAACCACATCGAAGACTTGATAAGTTGTTTTAGTGTCAATCCTCGAGATAAGTAATCTGCAGGATTGTCCTTAGTGGGAACATGTCTGAACTTATATCCAGCAGATAATTCATGGACTTCCCTAACACGATTACTAACGTAGGGAGTTTTATTGTTGTTGTTTCTTACCCATTGTAAGACTGCCTCATTGTCTGACCACACGACGATTTCACCAAATTGGATATTATTGAGTGTCTTGGTCAGGCAATGAGCCAATCTTACTCCTACCAGCAATGCAGTTAACTCCATTTGAGGTAAAGATCTCTTCTTAATGGGAGCAACTCTTGCTTTAGATGTGAGCAAAATTGATTCGGACTATTGACTAAGTAGGCTACAGCGCCATACGCTTTGCCAGAGGCATCGCAAAAAACGTGCAAATTTGTGGGCAAGTTTTGACCTGAGGCATAACGAGGAAATTTCAAAACACCTAACTGATTGAAATCCGTTGTGAGTATCTGCCATTTATCTTGCAACTCAATTGGTAATGGATCATCCCATTCCATATGTTTCTGCCAGCATTCCTGCATTAGGAGTTTGCCCCTTATTAATATAGGACTAAGTAAGCCTAAAGGGTCAAATGGTTGACTGACATACGAGAGTAATTTTCTCACGGTAAGGGATGAATTATCGGTTTGTACTGACTTGACATTCATCTCGTCAGTACTTGTGTTCCATTCCACACCCAGAACGTTTAATTGATTAGGTACCTGATAACCTGGAAACTCTTTCTCGATTATCTGGTTTAATGTTTTATTATTTGAGTCCCATGATTGTAGTGGCATATTGGCTCCTAATAACTCACGGTTAGCCTCATGGTACATTTCTACCAAATTGGATTGATCATTTGTAGTTCCCTGGAAATTGTCGACATACAAGTTGTCGCTAATTTCTGCCTTATAAGGGCTATTTGACTTCCTCAAATGTGTATCTAATGTTGCTTGAAGTAGAAACGGGGAGGAAGTCGCTCCGAATAGCACTGAGGCAAAACGATAAGTTATGATATCACTGTTAGGATCCAGTGGGTCCTTAATCCAGAGAAACTTGGTGTAATTGCGATCCTCTTCTTGTAAACCTACTCTAAGGAAAGCTTTACTGATATCAGCAGTATAAGCAAACATACCAGTACGGAATCGTAATAACACATCATGTAGCCTTTGTGTTAAGCTAGGTCCCGTTTGGAGACATTCATTCAAAGACACACTGTTTGGCTTCACTTTAGCACTACAATTGAAGACAATACGTATTGGTGTCGTCAATGAATCTTTCACCACAGCGTGATGGGGTAAATAGTGGCCTATTTTTCGGTCATCATTATCAACAACCTCGATAAATTTACTGTTGAGTTGTTGTTGGATCAGTTGATGATACATGTTCAGTTTGTCTGGCTGCTTCTTCAGTCGTGTTAATTGAGACTGTAATTGTGAGGCTGCCATAAAATAATTAACTGGAAGTTGTGGATGATTCAACTTCCGTGGTAGTCTCACCCAGTATTGTTTATCTTTATAGACAACTGTATCCCGATATTGCTGGTAAGTCCACATATCATCAGGGCTTGGTTGGTCAGGGATAATACCTAAAGTGTCTAAATCCCACAGACGATGTACAGGTGGATCAGACTCAATATCTTCAGATATTTCTCTGAAATGTAGGGGTGACTGTTCCAAGCCTAGTCCCGCCACTATTGTATTGTTAGATTGTTGGTTGGTTGACGCTGGATTTTGTTGGAAAAGCACCGGTCCAGAAAGCAACTTGCCTCCAGCAGATGACAACAAATTCATTCCGTGTTGTCTGGTGCATCCCGTTATAAATTTATAATAATGGTCAGCGCCTATAAGTATTCCAACATCAGTGAGGCAGTCAGAATTTATCTTGTAGTCTGCTAGCCTCATGCGGTTTCGTTTAAGATATTTCGCAGTGCGAGCTAATCCTGTGACCTGCAGGTCTGTAGGAAGTTTGTGTACTACTACCGCTTGTATTGGACTAGTGGACGATCCAAGTCTCGCTAATACCTTAACTACTTGGTATTCACGAGGTCCACTATTAGTCAAGAAACCAGAAATATTCAATCTCACACTTTTGGCAGTTTTTAATTTTAACTGTTCGACTAATTGTTGTGTAATGAAAGTTTTCTGTGATCCTTGGTCGAAAAGATTTCTAGTGTTAACTCTAGATTTCCTGTTAATTAATCTAAGTTGAGCTGTAGGATGAGTGGTATTATTGTCTGACTCAGTAGCAAGTACATTTATTTCTTGATGTACCTTGCAATATTGTACTGTGGTAGAATTCGTGGAATTCTCCCCAGTTGTCATGGATTGGGTAGAAGTTTTTCTACATAAGGCATAGTGATGTACACCTTTGTTGCATCTACTGCATGAACGTAGTTGCACTACACATTTACTGGGATCATGAGAGCCCATGCACTTGGTGCAACTGTGTATTTCTTGTAACTGTTTAATCCTGGTATTAAAGTTAGGATAAACAGTGCATTGGTAGGTGGCATGTTCTTGACTACAGAACAGACACCTTCTCTCTCTGGTTGACTTAGTCCCTTTAGTAGACAAGTCATTGGTTACACCAGACGGAGATACTGAATAAGTACCTACATTACCACTCCCTTTTCCAGTGGATGGAGCAGTCCTAGGTTTAAATTTATTAGACTTATTTAAAGTAGTTTTAGTTTTGACTGAAGTGTCAATATGAGCTGAGTTACGGTGGGAGTTAGTAGAGAAGTTTGAAACACTTTCCCCATTTTGGTTGGCTCTTTGTCTTTCGACTAAGGTATGTAGACCTTCCGTAATTTCTTTCAAGGTCAGAAAGGTTTTATTGTACATAGTACACAATTTATCTAAAGTTTATCTTGGTAATTTTTGCCTTACAACTACTTTGGTCATCCATTCAGCTGTCTGAATTTGGACTTTAAGGCTTAAGGCCTTGAGTAAAGATTCTAACTCTAGCCTGAAAGTTTGGAGAGAATCTGTAGTATTATTAGCAGATGGTAAATCTAGCAATTATTGAACTAAGACAGTAATAGTTCTTTCCTTGTTATCGTAGTTGGTTTTGAGCAATTGAACAGCTAGGGTGTAACCATCACTGGTCAGTGTTATATTAGAGATTACTTTCAAGGCTTCATTTCGTAACAAGCCTTGTAAATAAGTGAATTTGGTTGTTTGAGGAATGTTGACTTTTAGAGTCTACTGCATCCACGAATTTACTCCAGAATTCATCCCAACTTTTATTCTCGTTACCAGAGAATGTGGGTATGTTGATTTGAGGTAATTTGACATCAGGATCTGTATGTGCAGTAGAAGTTATTGTTAATTTGTTTTTAGCAATTTGCTTTTTAAAGGGTTGAAGCTTAACCTGTATGTCATCTTCATACTCGGCTAAGTCATTTACAACATCCTCAAGTTCACTGTTACCTATAGAAGTTGAGTGAAGTTCTGTCAAATACAGATTCATATGTTGCTTAATATGGGCGAATTTGCTTTCAGCAACTTGAAGTAAATCTTCTAATTCAAAGTAGTCAACAGCTGACTGTTGTGACAGATTTTGACATTTAGTAATCTGTCGGGTCAAATGACCTTTCAGACCGATAAGGATCCTTTTCATTTTCTCAGCCGTTTCCATTATGGTGGGTAAAGGCTGGTTTGACAGTAAATAGTTGTTACTGAGATTACTGGGATATTGACTCATTCAATGGAGTTCAATATCAATAATAATAGCCTAATATATTTGAATAGACTACACTACCTCTTTCAGAGGTTAATTTACCTACCTAACAAGAAATAACTAATTATTTTGAGTAGTGCTTGAACTTCACCATTAACTTTCGTCCGGCTAGCTCATCTTTATCACCATTAGATGTAATGGTGATCATTCAGCAGCACTCAAAATGTATACACACAAAATAATGAGTACAAGAAGAAATAATATGGATATACTCTAATCAGAGTTATCTTAAGGTTTAATCCCACCCTTGATAGGGTCAGCACAAATGAATAATATATGTACTACTAACTAGCTCAAGCCTAGTCGTGAGAATTTCTAGCTAAGAAACTACAAAAATATTTAGTCTGTGTTTGTGCCAAATTCAGCACAATCACAGCCTAAATTCCTACCTAATAAAGGTTGGCAAAGATTATTGTGGTGCAGTAATGTGAATATATAGTTGTGCTGTATTTTTGTTTTTTTTTGGATTTTATAGTTTATATAAATGTGTCACTTGCACACACAAGTGAAAAACAATTATGTACAGTTAATTTTGGCTTGCTAGCCACAGCCGTTTGTGATTATTGATTGTGTTTATAAATTTGTCAACTACATGTGACCTAGACTCACCTGACAGGTGTACACCATCTCTTGCCAGGTTTTGCCTGTATTGTCTGGCTGAAAATTGGATATAAGTGGCATCCAATCGTACTCGTTTTTTCAGCCTGAAGTTTATGTATTTGGCAGCTCTCTGGTAATATTCTGGTGTGGTGTTACTCCCCAACGATTATCATTAGTCAGTTGGCGAGGTTCCACTAATGTGAATACTACCGAATTGCTGATGAGTTTAAATGAAGAAATTATGTTTTTAAGGTGATTAATCACCTCAGCTGGATGACGAGTAGGATGGATGTCATTACCACCTAAATAAATAATGGTTAGATGGTGAGGCCACTCTAACACAGGTGTTAGTGTGGAATTGTTATAAAGTTATGAAATGTTGCTCCTGGTGACCTAAAGATTCTTACTTCAGTATGAGGTATATGTGGGAACCGACCAGTGAGATTTATATTTATTTAATTTATATATATGTTAATTTATATACTTCGATAGCAATTTGTATGATGATAAGTGGACTATATTTCTGCAATAATCTCACAAATCGATCCTCTACACATAAGGGGGGTTTAAGTTAAATTTATATATATGCAGCCAATCAAACTACAGTATTAGACTACATACATACATTGAAGAGGTTCCTTATCTTATTGTACAGCAGGCCTTAGTCCACCAGGTATAACCAGGATGTAGACACCAAATTATCCTCTTTAAGGTAGCTTCCATCACCAAGTAACTGGTACACAAAGCATGCTTCCTCGTCTTGACCTGTCAAAAGGGCACTAGCTATGAATCCAGAATCCTAATATATGACGGAAATGGCCGTTTTCTATACACGGAAATTCCACTACAAGTTACAATTTCTATGGGTTAACTTGTTTATACAACACAGCAATATTATCTGTCCGTATGATATTATTAAATGGTGTCGGAGTTTCCGACATAATTCCCCAGGGGCTGCTCACGGGTCGAAGTCCTATTTAGAACAGACGAACACTGATACTCCTCCTTCGAATTATTAGATTAATTTGATGTTAGTAGTTAGTAATCACACATTTGTGCATCTGTTCGTACAGGACGGATGTCCCGTACTAGAGTTGCAGGGGTTAGAATTCTAATGCGATTTCATTTCCCTGTTAACTTTTGAAAGGCTAAAATTCAAGCCTAATTACATATTATTTAACCTAGAAGACTGAATGTGATCAAGTACTACAGTCAAGTATGATTCCGGGACTGCAGTGAGATCAGTGACATTGGATATAACTTGAAGTTTGTTCAGGTAACTGGTCACTGATATATATAAACACTGAGGCCCATGGAATACATCTTGATTAAATAATAAATGTATCAAATCAGTCATCAGATTTATTGGGGTTTAATTTAGTTAATTGATTCAGAAGATTGAATAGCTCATCATTAAAGTAAAGTATGGTTCTGAGACTGCAGTGGGTTCAGTGACATTGGTCGCAGTGACTTGTAGCTGTTTAGGCTACTGTTCACTGATTTGCCACTGAGGCCTCATGAACTCATCTTCAGCTTTAAATGATGATACTAACATCAACCTCTGTTGGAATAGTCAGCTGAAATCTCCTTAGTATAATGCTACTGGAGAAATATAATCAGCTGACAAATTTAGATTTCTATTGGTATTGTTTATCTGCAGCCATAGGTCTCCCCAGGCTTGATACTGGGCCTGAGAGTAATTTACCTCCTGCAGAGTTTAACATGGTTATGCCCTGATATTTAGTAGGGCTACCGATGAATCGATGGCAATAGTCTGTCCCAACAAGGAGACCGAAGTCGGTGAGGTGATCAGACTTAATATTATCTGCCAATTTTATTCCTCTAATTCTCAGGAATTTGGCTGTTGCTCTCAGACCTTGAACTTGTAGGTCTACTGGTATTTTGTCCACCACAATGGCTTGTACTCTACAGACGTACCTGCCTAAACGTACTGATGGTTGTACCACCTGGTAGACTTGAGGTCCTGCATCTGTTACAAACCCTGAGATATTGAATGACATCTGGGCTACAGACCTTAATTGTAGTTCATCTGCCAACCTTTTAGTGACATATGTTCTCTGGGACCCTTGGTCAAACAACCCACGGGTATGGACCTTGGCCCTCTTATTCAGGATGGTAATTTGGGCAGTACGCAAAGTCGTATTACCTTTAGACTTTGCCGATTGGACACTCTTTGTTTGTTGCACCTTGCAGTACTGTACTGTGGTGGGAATGCTATCTTCCACCTTGGGTCTTGAATACGTTAATTTCGTATATTTGCACAGTGCTGCATGGTGCCTACCTCTTCTACACCTGTTGCAGGTGTTGAATTGGGTATCACAATAGTCTATGTTATGTGACTTGAGACACCTCGAACATCTCCCTAATTCCTGGAGTCGCTCAATACGAGTGTCTCTGGTTGGATAATTAGCACAACAGTATGTTGAATGTTTCTTTTTGCAGAACATACATGTCCTCCAGCCTACTGCACGTTTGGAAGTTACCGGTTTGGGTGAACTAGTAACAGTAGGCTTGGAGGATGCTGCTGCATTGTCAGATTTTCTGCAACTTGATGTTTGAGTAATTGACTGATGTTTATTTGGGGAAGTTGTTTTACCCTTTAATTGACTATTATTTTCTATTTCTGAAGGCTTGCACGAGGCTTTAACTTCCTCATTTGCACGTCGTTTGTTTATGATGGAATGTAAACCTTCAGTGATGTCCTGTACTGTCAGGATGGTGTTATGTTGATGTGCATATAATTCATCTAGTATATCGCTGGACAATTTTCGTTGAAGGACAACTTTGGTCATCCATTCACTGGTAGTTATATCAACCTTAATAATAATATAATAATAATAATAATAATAATCTTTATTTAGGTAAGGTACATACATAAAGAGATTTACAAAGTTTGTTGGCTTTATAGATAGAGCTAGTACATACAATGCCTAAAGCCACTATTAAGACTGAATGTTCTTAGTAGTGACTCAAACTCCATGCTGAAGGATTGTAATGAGTCAGCAGTCTGATCAGGTTGAGGTAAATCCAGCAATTGTAGTACTAGATGTATGAGTTTTCTCATTGCCAGCATTATCCCTAGGAAGCTGGACTGGGAAATTAGTGCTGTCGCTATTTTCAATTACATTTTCTACTACTGGTTCAGCTTCACCTCTAGTTTGGAGGCATGTTAACTTAGTAGCCTCAGGTATTGGGTTTTCAAAATCCACAGAGACTGTGGATAAATTGTCTGAGAACTGCTTAATTTCTGGTGGTATAATATTGGGTGAAGCTTTACTGGGTGAAGCTTTATCCTTGTTGATTAAAGGATCTAATCTGGCTTGACATTTATTCTCAAAAAGATCCAGATCATCCATAACAGCATCTAATTATTTATTTGATGTACTTGCTATTTGTTCTGATTCAATTATCCTGTGTAAATGTTCCAACCTGCCTTGAGTTTCTTCTTCATATTGTGCTAGGTCAGACAGGAATGGTTCCACATCTTCAACTACTATGTCGTCGTCGTCGTGGACCTGATTTTGGTAAGATTTCCTATTTGCTTTCAATATATGCAATTGGGTTTGAATCTGTAATAGTGGTATTTTCAACCGACGATAATTAATTACAGGCGCATATAACAACTGTTCATATTGGTCGAGATCTCTTGTTAGTTGACGTTTACTTGCTATTAAAGCACGCTTTGCTTTCTGTGGATTAGTCATGGTGACTTGTTAATTGGGCACCACCGGCTCATAAATTGTGAGCAAGTACTAATGGTATTCTAGGGTAAAATTCTGCACTTACTAGGCTGTAATCCTACCTCTACTAGAGGTTAGCACTTAAAATTAATACACATTATATACAATCATACACACTAATGATTTGAGTGATAAACCAGTGTCATTGGAAGTACCTTTAGGTTAGCTCTTCTATATCACCCTAGGATGGTATAGACACTAATTAATCACTCAAAGGTGTAATGATCATAAGTAAATTATTATATATACACAACTCAACTCGAGTTGATAAAAATTACACCCAAAATAGGGTCTGCACCATTCATTAATGGTGCTAGTTTGTTCAATATAGTACCACTAGACTATGGTAATAATGGGACTTGGATGAACAATAAATAGTTCAACTAGTCAATGGTAATATCCTACCCTGTTGTGGGTGGCAATTAGTAAATATTATATTGTGAACACTAGGCAATATATATTAAATAATTCTCTATTTTGGAGAAATAATATACACAATTATTGATAACAGCCTCTTAATTAGCCTCTATGAAACTTCTAATATTATCAAGAATTATTAAATATTATTAGTGACCTCGCAAAATAAACTCCACAAAATTTGTGGATAATCTCTCGCAAAATTTAACACCACGAAATCCGTGAACAATCTCGCGAAGACACAGCCACTAATTTGGCTGGCTTCAATATTAGCGCTGTCAGTTCAAGGAATAACACGCCACCAAATTTGTGGCTGACCATATGAAACCGCTGACTAAGGCTTAACTGGGCTGAGGGAGGCTTGTGAACTCGTTCGAGGCAACGCTGCCATCTTTGACTGCTGGCTTTGTATAAATCACACTGCACTAGTATATTTAATTTGATGACAATCTAGTTCTCTAGACCATCTAGGTTCGAATGATCATATAATCTAGGTTCGAAGAACCTTATATTGTGGGAACCGACCTGTGAGATTTATATTTATTTAATTTATATGAATTTATATATACGTTAATTTATATACTTCGATAGCAATTTGTATGATGATAAGTGGACTGTATTTCTGCAATAATCTCACAAATCGATCCTCTACACATTAGGGGGGTTTATATTAAATTTATATATATGCAGCCAATCAAACTACAGTATTAGACTACATACATACATTGAAGAGGTTCCTTATCTTATTGTACAGCAGGCCTTAGTCCACCAGGTATAACCAGGATGTAGACACCAAATTATCCTCTTTAAGGTAGCTTCCATCACCCAGTAACTGGTACACAAAGCATGCTTCCTCGTCTTGACCTGTCAAAAGGGCGCTAGCTATGAAGCCAGAATCCTAATATATGACAGCTATATCAGAGAAAACACTGTACAAGGAACCATAAAGACCTAGGCTTAATTACCTTTAGTATGAGGCAATCTCGTATTCTAACCGGCACACCCTATCCACTGACATTAATGGCCATAAATGATTAGATAAATGGGTTTCGGCAGAACACTTAACTTGTATTTGTTGACAGCGTGTTGATAATGGTGCACCTTTGGTTTCCATAACACTTCGTCCAAGTAAAATTAACAGGAGCCGTATTTGCTCCCGTGCGCCTCTGGTCTAAGTACAATAACAATGGCTGACCACTCCCTCACAACTGACGCTACTGGCTTACATTGTCCAGATGACAGTAAGTGATAGAAGGGTCACATTTACTCTATTTAAATTCTGATAATTAAGTTAATTTATATGAGATGTTTTTATGATGGTAAAGTCCAAAGACTAATGTATTTAAGAATAATTCCCACCATAATAGGTGGTGAATTTATAATAGTATGTGGTAATGATATCCCGTTTTCTATAGACGGAAATTCCACTACAAGTTACATTTTCTATGGGTTAACTTGTTTATACAACACAGCAATATTAACTGTCTGTATGATATTATTAAATGGTGTCGGATTTTCCGACAGTATAGGTCTAAGTGTTGTGGGTAATTGACTGTGTCCCACGAGTGCTACCTTATACATGAGGTATAAGTAGCAATGAATTGGTGTGAAATAGGCTAACCTGTGTGTTACGCTGTCGGTAGACACGGTTAATTAATGGGGTTAGTCTAGACTACTTCACACGGTGATTAGTTATTACTAATTAGTATGTATATATTTATATTTATGTTTATCCGTTTCGAAGGCTCATAATGTGGGATATCTGGGCTTGACTCAATTTATTTAATTATTAAATTAATGAAATCAATTACGAAGGACCACCCACTTTTAAGAAAAGAGTGAAACTAATAAAAAGTCATCATTAGAAACACAAGGAAGAACCAGTGTCTATGGATAAATATAAGAAAGCATAATCACTTAAATAATTAATGGGCTGTATGGTTAATTAACTAAAGTCAGAGCCTCAAACATCTACATTGGGGGGGTATTGCTAGAACTTCATATACGTCTAGAAACTAGTGTGGTTCGTACACCAGTTCATTGTTTGATAAATAATATTGTGACCAAAATATTAAAGAATCAATAGGCGATTACCAATGGAAATTGTAAAGATTATTAGCATTAGAAAGTAATCATCTAAATAAAAACATATTATCTCCAGTGTACATGACGAGTATTCAATTAGATAGAATCATGAACAAATAGCAAAAATTGGAGTAATTAAATGTGTACAAAAAGTACAAATTTGCTTTAAGACGATTTCTATGACATCATTCACGCCTCGTCCTCGTGATCTCAGGAATTCCACGTAGAGGTCCTTAGAGGTGAATAACACGAATGTAGGTAACAGATCGTTTACTCCTCACATACGAGCTGTAATTTAAGGGATATTAAGTAGCATTGAACTAGGCTACTTAAATCTCAATATTCATGAAATATAAAATAAAAATTAGTGCGGTACTAACGTTGGATTTTTGTAGTCGTTCGATATAACGACAGGCTGCCCTCGACATATACAATCTCAAATGATGCATCAAAAAAGAACTATATACTTATTGAAAGGTGCAAATTATGCTGAAGCCTGCCGGTATTGCGTCTCAGTCTCAAACTTCCACAATGTCGTACACGTGGTTGATAGTTTGGCTTGAATATCAACGCGTTATTAGTTGACCGAGCACTGCAGATCACGTAGAGTAATAATTATTCATTCTGGGTTGAGTATTAGTGTAATTCTTGCTGATAATCCCAACGTCACGTGTCTCAGACCCTGACGCCACGACCTTTGTTGCTCAATTCCACAACACGAGTACACCACACACACACACAATGGCGTCTCTCGTCCCTCTTCAACCCGCGTCCCGCATTCACCACAGAAATTATTTATCACGAATAATATTATTTCGCGCAATTGTGGCTGAAAGACTTTAATAAAGACTGGGTTGTAATTCTAGGGATTTAAATATTATTACTTTCTCGTCTTATGGTGGTAAACAAGAAATGGAGAAGATTTTAGTTTTCTCCATGGCATTCACACGTGACATTAAATTTCTTACTTGATAACAATTGTAACTAAAAACTCTCGATTTAGAATTATCTGGGAGTTATGTTATCCATAAATAATTATCACACGGAATACTGATGATTTTAGAGAATCACATTCAATTCTCTAACACACTGGCTATAAATGTGTTTAACCAGATATAATCTGACGCAATACTGGTGCTTGGTTTCGTAAGAATTCCAGTATCCATATGCAGATATAATAGTTAGTTTATGTGAACATTACTGTTAGTAAGTTTTAGTAACTACTGTAATTAGTATATTTTAATACTGATTTATTATAATACAATAGTATTGTATTAGTGTTGGAAATTTCCAACACACACACGCACACACATTACTCTAGATGAAAGACAATCAGATATAGAAGTGACAGCAGAGGAGGTAATGAAACAGTTGACAACACTGGATGCAAATAAAGCTGTTGGACCAGACAAAGTATCACCGTGGATACTTAAAGAGGCAGCGCAAGCTCTCAGCGTGCCTCTGGCAATGATATTTAATGAGTCACTTATTTCGGGAGAATTGCCCAGTTGCTGGAAGGAGGCAAACGTCGTACCGATTTTCAAGAAAGGTGAGAGGGAGGAGGCACTTAACTACAGACCCGTATCACTGACAAGCATCCCCTGCAAAATACTTGAAAGAATAATTAGGCTAAGACTTGTTGAGCACCTGGAGAGCATTGGGTTTGTAAACAAGCACCAACATGGGTTCTGGACAGGGAAATCATGCTAAACAAACCTTTTAGAATTCTATGATAAAGTAACAAGGATAATGCAGGACAGAGAAGGCTGGGCAGACTGCATATTTCTTGACTGCCAAAAGGCCTTTGATACAGTACCGCACATGAGACTGCTATACAAACTTGAGAGGCAGGCAGGAGTAAGCGGAAAGGCCCTAGTATGGGTGAAGAACTACCTAACAGGAATGAGCCAGAGGGTAATGGTAAGGGGCGAGAAGTCGGACTGGCGAACAGTAACAAGTGGAGTACCTCAAGGATCGGTGCTGGGACCAATCCTCTTTCTAATTTACGTAAATGATATGTTTACAGGAGTGGAATCATACATGTCAATGTTTTCGGATGACGCAAAATTAATGAGAAGAGTTGTGACAGAGGAGGATTGTAGGATCCTCCAAGAGGATTTAAAGAAGTTGCAGAGATGGTCAGGGAAATGGCTACTGGAGTTTAACACCAGTAAATGTAAAGTTATGGAAATAGGATCAGGTGATAGGAGACCAAAGGGACAGTACACAATGAAGGGAACAGCCTACCTGCAACGATTCGAGAAAGAGACCTGGGAGTGGATGTGACACCTAATCTAACTCCTGAGGCACATGTAAATAGGATAACGACAGCAGCGTACTCTACGCTGGCGAAAATTAGAACTTCATTCAGAAACCTAAATGAGGAGGCTTTTAGGGCGCTTTACACTGCCTACGTGAGACCCGTCTTAGAGTATGCCACGCCATCATGGAGCCCCCACCTGAAGAAACACATAAAGAAACTGGAGAAGGTTCAGAGGTTTGCGACGAGGCTTGTCCCAGAGTTACGAGGGATGGGATATGAAGAGCGTCTGCAGGAACTGAACCTTACGACACTAGAGAAAAGAAGGGAGAGAGGAGATATGATAGTGACATACAAAATACTCAGGGGTTGACAAAGTAGAAATAGATGAAATGTTCACATGTAATAATAACAGAACGAGGGGACATGGGTGGAAACTCAGATGAGCCACAGAGATGTTAGGAAGTTTTCTTTTAGCGTGAGAGTAGTGGAAAAATGGAATGCACTTGGGGAACAGGTTGTGGAAGCAAATACTATTCATACTCTCTAAAACTAGATATGACAGGGAAATGGGACAGGAGTCATTGCTGTAAATAACAGATAGCTGAAAAGGCGGGATCCAAGAGTCAATGCTAGATCCTGGAAGCACAAATAGGTGAGTACACACACACACATTATATGACACAGTGCTGGGAAGACGGGACACCACAAGCATAGCTCTCATCCTGTAACTACACTTAGTGACTGACTCCAGAGCTTTGTGTAGATAGAGAAGAACCAACTTCATCAATCTACTAGCACTTAGTGAATCACCAAGTGGAAGGCGACGACGGAGCACCGGCAACCATACATCATCATTACTCATCTAGTTGTGTGAGCGGAAAGGAAGACTGGTATGTACCCCTCTCTGGTCAATTAATCAGGTGTACAGTGCGAGATAAAATATTATCAAATTCTTGTTCAGGATATCATATATATTTAAAATCTCAACGTGGCTCATTTAGGAAGAGGTAATGTTTAAGGGAACTCGTGACACACGCACGCACACGCACGCCCACGTATGTATGCACACACTCACATGCAAAAATGCACACACATACACACACACAAACGTTCAGTCAGGGAAGAAAGGATTAACACCTTTTGTGGAAAGAGCCAAGCCCCTACTATACCCCACCTCCTCTCTTACCCTCCATCTGACCTGACCTGACCTGATCGCCACCACCGCCCCCCACCCCCCAGTCCCCCGCATCCCCCTTACACATACTCTCCCCCTCTCTCTCTCTCTCTCTCTCCCACTTTCTCCTCTCTCTCCTCTCTCTCTCTCTCTCTCTCTCTCTCTCTCTTTATCTCTCTCTCTCTCTCTCTCTCTCTCTCTCTCTCTCTCTTTATCTCTCCCTCCCTCTCTATCTCTCTATCTCTCTCTTTATCTCTCTCTCTCTCTCTCTCTCTCTCTCTCTCTCTCTCTCTCTCTCTCTCTCTCTCTCTCTCTCTCTCTCTCTCTCTCTCTCTCTCTCTCTCTCTCTCTCTCTCTCTCTCTCCCTCTCTCTCTATCTCTCTCTCTCCCCCACCCCGCTCTGCTTTTCTGACGAATCCTATCACGGCCAACAACTAGGAACAGGGTCAAGCATGACAGCCAGAAACAACAGGGGAACAGGGAAAAGTTCAGGCGACGAAATGAAGGAAATGTTCATCCAGTTTCTGTAGGACATCAAGAGTGAGATGTAGGAAATGAAGAATGAATTAAGCAACCTAAAAAGAGAGCTGACAGCAGCAAAGGAGGAGATTAGAGCCTTCAAAGAGAACAGTATCGATGCTGAGACTCAGATAACCACCCAGGGAGAAGGTGGTAATAGTACTTTGGAAGAGAATGCCACATTAAAAGCAACTTTTGCAGAAATGCTAAAAAACAACAACTCTGAAGTAATGTCTGCAGTGATGGAGGTAGCCATGAAAGCAGCCACCTCACAGGAAGCGGCACGCTCCAATAGACAGCTGCTGGAAAGGAAAAGAGCAGTGGTAGTTGTAGGTATTAAGGAGACGGAAGGCTCTAATAGGAAAGAGTGGAATGATAAGAACAAAACGGCAGTGAATGAAATACTGAAGGCACTAGACATGGAAGGGGCTGAGCATAGCATTGAGAAGGTTTTCTGGTTAGGCTGGCACAAAAAAGACCGAGACCGTGTGTTAAAGATAGTGTTTGCAAACGAGAACACAAAGGACAAGATTCTAACAAAGAAAAGCCACCTGCAACATGTGGGAGAATTCAAAAAAGTATTCCTCCCGAGGGACATGACGAGGGAGGAGAGGGCCATGGCGGCAGAAGCAAGGAAGAAGCGCTGGGCGAGAGGGGAAAACCAGGAAACCACAGCTCCCAACACATCATCCCCAGAGGCGAGGGGGGAACCCACAACCAGTTACCCAGTAACACCAGTGGGGAGGGCAACCCCACCACCCTCCTCTGCATAGAAAACCCCCCTTTCCTTCCTGTCCTCCCGCCCCGTTCACCCCACACCCTCCCTGCCCTTCCCCCTTCACTTGACCTCCCACCCCTCATCCCAGTATCCTCTGCAACCCTGGTATCCACCTCACAAATCCTCACACCCATGGCACAGCTTCCTAGACCAGCAGAACATTCACCAAGGAGGAGATTTGAGAAGGGACAGAGGAAAGTGAGCCTCAAGGCAATGTACACTAACATAGACGGTATTACAAATAAAGCAAATGAACTTGGAGAATGGGTACTAGAGGAAACCCTAGACATAATAGCTCTCACAGAAAAAAAGCTGACGAAAACAATAACACATGCAGTGTTCCCACAGGACTATTATCTTATGTGGAAAGAGAGAGAAGGAAGAGGTGGGGGTGGTGTAGCTCTGCTGTTAAGAAAAGGCTGGGATTTTGAGGAGTTGGTTGTTCAGGGATGGGAAGGTGTCAGTGACTACATAATAGGAACAATAACAACCGGAGGGCAAAAAATTATAGTCGTAGTCATATATAATCCAACACCAAATGACAGAAGATCCAGACAGGAATATGATAGAAACAATATGGCTGTTACAGACCCGAGTCCAGCGTCCGAGCACGGAACAGTGACGACAACGCCATCTGTGGGTCAGCTCCCGAAACCCCCTCCAAATGGACGAAGCCATCTAGCGAGGACAGGATATACCAGCCATGGGTGCTGGATTCTCGTCTTAACCAGCTAATAACATAGCCGCTGCTGACCTCTGGTGAGGTGGCGCTTAGACAGCAACGCCATCTATGGAGTGGATAGGTGGACGTTTGTGTCTAAGCCTGTAAGTGAGGTGCCCTAGAGCGTCCCCAGTACTAATGACGTGTCTGATTACAGAGTCGACAAGGGACTACTGTATGGGACGATGGGGCAGTCTACCCAAGGCAGCCAAAGTCTCTCCACATGTTTGCTGCAGAAGCTGTGAATCTCCCCTGGACGAACACTGTTCAGTGTGTTAGCCTTCCTGTGACATGGCAGTACCAGGAATCATCTTATCTGGGGTCTGGCTGGTGGAAGAGACTACCCACTGTGGTGCGGAGAGAGGAGAGTGATCTGCGGAATCACACAAGGCTCCTGCCTAGGGCTCGCAACCCTAGTATCGGTTGTGGAGTGGCCTGCACAGCGGAGCTGATCGGAACCTGCCAGCTACAGGCTGGATTTGTGGTTGAAGGCCTCCATGACTGTGCACCCAGTGGGACTGTGATTTGGCTGGCCTGTGGCCGGGGTAGATTCGCCGAGAGAATCAGAGGATTCATCATGGGCCACGAAGAAGAGAACCAGGGCTACTCATTGTGAACACCATGGAGCATCCTGTGTCTTCAGAGGAAGACTAATGTGTATATAATAAGTGTAGTTATAGCATCCCCGCATGTGACTGTGATATATTTATGGTGGTGGTAGCAATATATATACAAAAGCAGTGCATTTGTATCCCTTCCCCTTTAATTTAACTTGCGTTACGGAACGCACCACTTGAAAGCCACTACTAGCTTGGGGCCGGATACCCAAACTCTAATAACATCAGAGAAGAGCCCAGTTGCGACCCAATAGGGCCATAACATAATTGGCATCCCCAGCGGGATCCGACCCCTTGTCAAGTATGTTTGACAGGGGTGGTGAAGTAGCACAACCCCCTGTAAATAATTCTCCCTGTGTGTAACTATTAGGACGTTATACGTCCTGTGCGGTGCTCGGTGTGATTCAGTGCAATATTGTAGAGTGCGGTGCTCGCTGTGATTAAGTGCAATATTGCATAGTGCGGTGCCCGGTGTAATTACGTGCAATATTGGCAAGTGCGGTATTAGGTGCGATAAAGTGCAATATTGGTGTAGTACAGTGCTCGGTGCGTTAAGTGCTAAAGTGAAGCGGTGTGCTAAGTGCTAGTGCTCCATCTAAGTGACAATGGCAGAAAAAGCGACCATCGACGATCTGGACGATGTTCAGGCCTTTCTGAACAGGGAGGACTGTCTTGCCAGATTGAAATATCTGGGAAAACCAGAACTTGTATTGGTGAGTGCCTTTCTGGAGATCAAGATACGTGCCAGTGATTCCCGTGTGGAGATCTTGTCCAAGGTTCACCGGCATTTGAAGGCCGAGGAGAAACAGGAAAGCGAGGCACAAAATACAAAAGAAAGTGAGGAAGTAGCTTCCACTGAAAAAGAAGATAAGGGCAGTGACATCGAAAGTGATGCAGGTGAGCTGAATATAAGCTTGCTAACTGTCATAATGCGTGCCTCGGAAATAAATCGCGAGATAGAATGGAAGAAATTAGAAATAGAACGAGAATTGAAAGATAAAGAATTAGAGATGAGGCGTTTAGAATTAGAAGAAAGGAAAGAAGAGCGAGAAAGAGAAAGAGAAGAGAAACGAGAAAGAGAAGAGCAAGAAAGAGAAGACAAACGAGAAAGAGAAGAGCGAGAGAGAGAAGAAAAGGAAAAAGAGAGACAACATGAGTTAGAAGTATTGCGATTAGGTGGTCGGAGACAAACAACGAACACAAGTATTTTCGATCCGGTAAGGAACATCAAAATGGTCCCGAAGTTCAACGAGAAGGAAGTTTCGAAGTTCTTCGCAGCCTTCGAGAAAGTTGCAGCCTCTTTGGAGTGGCCAAAGGAGAATTGGGCCATCATGATATAGTCCGTCTTGACTGGGAAGGCCCAAATCGCATACTCCACATTGTCCCTTGGTGACTCCAGCGATTACGACAAGGTGAAGAAGGTAGTGCTCATGGCTTACCAATTGGTACCTGAGGCGTACAGGCAGAAGTTCAGAAACTTGAAAAAGACCTCAAAGCACACGTTCACCGAATTCGCGACCATCAAGGAACGACTTTTCCAGGAATGGTGGGCCTCTCAGAAAGTGGAGACCAAAGAAGACCTCGAGCAGCTCATACTGTTAGAGGACTTCAAAGACTGTCTGTCAGGAGATCTAAAGACGTACCTAGAAGAGCAGCAGGTGGAGACCTTGAGTGCGGCAGCCACCATGGCTGAGGGATACATCCTGACACATAGGTCTTCCACTAGGTATGTCCCGAAGAATTACCCCCGTTTGTTTGGTAAGCCTCGTCAGGAAGAGGAGAGACCCGTCCCACAAAGCGCTGTGAAGACGCCCCCAAGTAGCCCTCGAAGGACTAGTCCTAACAGTCCGAAACACTGTAGTCCGAGGAGGAATATGGTGTGTTGGACTTGTGGGCAGAAAGGGCATGTAGCTGCTATGTGCCGAGGCAGAAGAGGTAGCGGCCCACGTAGGGAGGTGATGTTGATGAGCTGTGTGACACCACCAGTAGGAAGCCAGTCTATGACTAGTCATGAAGAACCAGAATTGTTTGCCCCTCACACTTCAAGCGGGTATGTATCGAGTGATCATACTGGTAGATCAGTTGTAGTGCTCAGAGATAGTGGAGCAGCCCAGTCCCTGATCGTGAGAAACTCGTTACCCGAGGGAGTGAGTGTGGACGAGAGACAAAAGGTTGTCCTGGTCGGGTTTCCTAGGATGCGGTATGTTGCCCCTTTAGTGCCGGTACATCTAGACTCGCCTTACTTCAGCGGCACATGTGCGTTGGCAGTAGTTGATACCCAACCTATAGCTGGGAATGACATGATACTAGCCAACGACTTGGTGACAGATTGGAGCAACAATCATCCCAAGATTGTGGACGAGTCAGCTGGAACAGCAAGGTCTGAGGTAACAGCAGGCATTGGTAATATCCAGGTACAGACAGACCCGGAATTATATGACATGTTTTATCCTTCGTCTCGCCTACAGATTGACAGCCTTCTAGCAGAGTCTCCTGATTCTTCTCCCGACAAGGAACATGAGGTTAAGGAGGCAGAAGCGACTGAGCGAGAAGAGAGGACTCGTGTACAAACACCCACGGATACCCCAGAGTCTAGAGTGAAGGCACCTGAGTACTTGCAGTATGGCAAGGTACGACGTTCATTGAACCGGCCAGAGATTCCCCAGACGTCGGAGGTATGTGAGATAAGTCGAAAGTTCTAGTGCCCTCTTCGGTCCAAACCAGGCTAATGGATATAGCCGGCTATGGACATTACAAGCTCATGAAACTTATCCCTAAGTTAGCCAAATGTTTCTTAGCGGTATTTTTTGTTCTTGTGTGTATTCTCAGTAAGGACCAGTGGACGACCCGACAGATGATGGCTCCCATGAACATCGAGAAGAGATCCCAGGGATTGGAGACTTGCACTGTGAGTGTAGCAGTCGAAGAAGGGACCTAGAAGGTGAGGGTAGATACAGGAGGTATGAGATGTGATATTATGAGTGACTGTTTCCGACAGGTTGACACCCACCGCGTGATTGCTGAGCCTGGATTCAGCGTTATACGGAACGTTGGTCGACCTGACGGTGGCAGAGCAGACACCATCTGCGGTGTACAAGCAGCTCTGTTGGAACTAGGTGTGGGCCTAGTAGGCACGTGTGCAGTAAGTATTGGCTTACCCACTGTCGCTGTCACTCTAAATTATCAGACCCCTCTATTCCAGGTTCCCGTCTCCTTGAAGGACTACCGGACCAGTACCAGAAATGCCGTCTGTGATCTGCTATCAACGGTGTCACAACACAGGGAAGTGTCGATTCACCCCAGATCGCGTCCATGCCGATCCTTACTCGAGGCACGTGAGATGGTTATGTCCCTGCTTGCCATCTCAGTGAAGGTGTGGGAAGTCACATCCGGCAGGTCATTGCCTTCCATCTGCAAGTTTCCTTTGTGCCAGAGTTTCTCATTAAGACAGTTCTGTGGACAAGACATCCTCACAATTCCAGTTCATAGTGTACGTGAATCCATTTGGAGTTGTACCCATGTACTAATTTGGTTTGTTTTTTCTTTTATAGAAACCCAAACCAAATTCTTTTTGGTGGGGAGGTGTTACGGACCCGAGTCCAGCGTCCGAGCACGGAGCAGTGACGACAACACCATCTGTGGGTCGGCTCCCGAAACCCCCTCCAAATGGACGAAGCCATCTAGCGAGGACAGGATATACCAGCCACGGGTGCTGGATTCTTGTCTTAACCAGCTATTAACATAGCCGCTGCTGACCTCTGGTGAGGTGGCGCTTAGACAGCAATGCCATCTATGGAGTGGATAGGTGGACGTTTGTGTCTAAGCCTGTAAGTGAGGTGCCCTAGAGCGTCCCTAGTACTAATGATGTGTCTGATTACAGAGTCGACCTGGGACTACTGTATGGGACGATGGGGCAGTCTACCCAAGGCAGCCAAAGTCTCTCCATGTGTTTGCTGCAGAAGCTGTGAGTCACCCCCGGATGAACACTGTTGAGTGTGTTAGCCTGCCTGTGACGTGGCAGTACCAGGAATCGTCTTATCTGGGGGCTGGCTGGTGGAAGAGACTACCCACTGTGGTGTGGAGAGAGGAGAGTGATCTGTGGAATCACACAAGGCTCCTGCCTAGGGCTCGCAACCCTAGTATCGGTCATGGAGTGGCCTGCACAGTGGAGCTGATCGGAACCTGCCAGCTACAGGCTGGATTTGTGGTTGAAGGCCTCCATGACGGTGTACCCAGTGGGACTGTGATTTGGCTGGCCTGTGGCCGGGGTAGATTCGCCGAGAGAATCAGAGGATTCATCGTGGGCCACGAAGATGAGAACCAGGGCTACTCATCGTGAACTCCGTGGAGCATCCTGTGTCTTCAGAGGAAGACTTATTTGTATATAATAAGTGTAGTTATAGCATCCCCGCATGTGACTGTGATATATTTATGGTGGTGTTAGCAATATATATACAAAAGCAGTGCATTTGTATCCCTTCCCCTTTAATTTAACTTGCGTTACGGAACGCACCACTTGAAAGCCACAACTAGCTTGGGGCCGGATACCCAAACTCTAATAACATCAGAGAAGAACCCAGTTGCGACCCAATAAGGCCATAATAATAGCCACCATTAACATAATAGAGAGAGCAGCTTCTGTTGCTAGCAGGAATGGATCTGGACTACTAATCATGGGAGACTTCAACCATTGGAAGATAGTTTGGGAGAACAGAGACCCACATGGAGGACCAGAAACATGGAGAGCTAAGCTGCTGGACGTGGCAACAAGAAACTTTCTAAGCCAGCACATCAAGGATCCAACAAGAATGAGAGGAGAAGATGAACCAGCAATGCTTGATCTGATATTTACCCTAAATGAGTGGGATATAAGGGAAATCAAGATGGAAGCACCCTTGGGAATGATTGATCACAGTGTATTGAACTTTGAGTACCTGGTAGAGCTAGGAATTATCACCCCAAAAAAGAACTAGGAAACAAAAGGCTAGCATACCGAAAGGGAAATTATGAGGAGATGAGAAGCTTCCTAAGGGAAATACCTTGGGACACAGACCTCAGATCTAAGACTATACACGATATGATGAACTATGTCACCCAAAAGTGTCAGGAGGCAGCAAGCAGATACATCCCGGCCCAAAAGGAATTATCCGAGAAGCAAAAGAAGAATCCATGGTATAATAGGGCATGTATGGAAGCAAAGAAACTAAACAAAAGGGCGTGGAGGAACTTCCGGAATAACAGAACACCAGAAAGCAGAGAGAGATACCAGAGAACCAGGAATGAGTATGTCAGGGTGAGAAGAGAAGCAGAGAAAAGTTATGAAAATGATATAGCAAACAAAGCCAAGACCGAACCAAAGCTACTCCACAGTCACATCAGAAGGAAAACAACAGTGAAAGAACAGGTAGTGAAACTTAGAACAGGCGACGACAGGTATACAGAGAATGACAAAGAGGTGTGTGATAAACTCAACAAGAGGTTCCAAGAGGTCTTCACAACAGAACAAAGTGAGGTCACTGTGCTAGGAGTAAGGGAAGTAAACTAGGCGGCCTTGGAAGAGTTTGAAATTACGAGAGAGGATCGAGGTCAAGAGACACCTGCTGGACCTGGATGTTAGAAAGGCTGTTGGTCCAGACGGAATATCGTAATGGGTACTGAAAGAGTGTGCAGAGGCACTTTGCTTGCCACTCTCTATAGTGTATAATAGGTCACTGTAGACGGGAGACCTACCAGAAATATGGAAAACGGCAAATGTGGTCCCAATATACAAAAAGAGCGACAGGCAAGAGGCACTGAACTACAGGCCAGTGTCCTTGACTTGTATACCATGCAAGGTGAGGGAGAAGATCGTGAGAAAAAACCAGGTAGTACATCTGGAGAGAAGGGACTTCATGACAAATCGCCAACATGGGTTCAGGGAGGGTAAATCTTGCCTTACAGGCTTGATAGAATTCTATGATCAGGTGACAAAGATTAAGCAAGAAAGAGAGGGCTGGGCGGACTGCATTTCCTTGTATTGTCGGAAAGCCTTTGACACAGTACCGCATAAGAGGCTGGTACATAAGCTGGAGAGACAGGCAGGTGTAGCTGGTAAGGTGCTCCAATGGATAAGGGATTATCTAAGCAATAGGAAGCAGAGAGTTACGGTGAGGGGTGAGACCTCCGATTGGCGTGAAGTCACCAGTGGAGTCCCACAGGGCTCTGTCCTCGGTCCTATCCTGTTTCTGATATATGTAAATGATCTCCCAGAGGGTATCGATTCATTTCTCTCAATGTTTGCGGACGATGCTAAAATTATGAGAAGGATTACAACAGAAGAGGACTGTTCATTTCTCTCAATGTTTGCGGACGATGCTAAAATTATGAGAAGGATTACAACAGAAGAGGACTGTTTGAGGCTTCAAGAAGACCTAGAAAAGCTGAAGGAATGGTCGAACAAATGGTTGTTTGAGTTTAACCCAACCAAATGTAATGTAATGAAGATAGGTGTAGGGAGCAGGAGGCCAGATACAAGGTATCATCTGGGAGAGGAAATTCTTCAGGAGTCAGAGAAGGAAAAAAACTTGGGGGTTGATATCACGCCAGACCTGTCTCCTGCAGCACATATCAAGAGGATAACATCAGCGGCATATGCCAGGCTGGCCAACATACGAACGGTATTAAGAACTATGTGTAAAGAATCTTTCAGATCATTATATACCACATATGTCAGACCAATCCTGGAGTATGCGGCTCCAGCATGGAGTCCATATCTAGTCAAGCATACGACTAAACTGGAAAAGGTTCAAAGGTTTGCCACCATACTAGTACCCGAGCTGAGAGGTATGAGCTACGAGGAGAGACTACGGGAATTAAACCTCATTTCGTTGGAAGACAGAAGAGTTAAGGGGGACATGATCACCACATTCATGATTCTCAAGGGAATCGACAGGGTTGTTAAACACAGGCTATTTAACACAAGGGGCACACGCACAAGGGGACTCAGGTGGAAACTGAGTGCCCAAATGAGCCACAGAGATATTAGAAAGAACTTTTTTAGTGTCAGAGTGGTTGACAAATGGAATGCATTAGGAAGTGATGTGGTGGAGGCAGACTCCATACACAGTTTCAAGTATAGATATGATAGAGCCTACTGGGCTCTATCAGGAACCTCTACACCTGTTGATTGATGGTTGAGAGGCGGGACCAAAGAGCCAGAGCTCAACCCCCACAAGCACAACTAGGTGAGTACAACTCGATAAGTACACACACACACACACACACTGAAAAGAAAAAGGTCAGTGGTAGCTGTGGGTATTAAAGAGCAGAAAGGCTCAAATAGGACAGAATGAAACTATAGGGACAGATCAGTAGCGAATTAAATGCTACAGAGGGTAGAGATGGAAGATGCTGAACATAACATTGAGAAGTTTTTCAGGTTAATAAATTCAACTTCAATAATAAACAGATAAACTGGGAGCAAATAAACCAGGGCTTCACAGAAATAAACTGGGAAGAACAGCTAGAAAATGCAAACCTGAACCAGTGCCTGGAAAAAATAAGCTCAGTAGCACTAGAAATATGTTCAAACCGCATACCTCTAAGAAAAAAGAGGAAGAGATGCAGATTGGATCGGGAACGTTGTTCCCTATATAGGCGAAGAAAACGAATCGCGGAACTACTTGAGAGTCGCACCCTATCTCAAGAACGGTGAAGAAGGTTAGGTAGAGAAATAGAAAAAATTGAACGGAAGCTACAAGAATCATACAAAACCCAGGAGAGGCAAAGAGAGCAAAAGGCCATCAGTGAAATAGAAAGAAATCCGAAATATTTTTTCTCCTACGCAAAATCAAGATCAAAAACCACATCTAGTATCGGGCTCCTGCGAAAGGGAGATGGAACTTTCACCGATGACAACAAAGAAATGAGCGAGCTACTGAGGACGCAGTACGACTCTGTTTTCAGCGAGCCATTAAACATGCTAAAGATTGATAACCCAAATGAGTTTTTCATGGATACGATACCAACATCAAATCATAAATAAGACGTCACCCTATCCCCACTGGATTTTGAAAAGCCATAAACAGTATGCCTATGCACTCTGCACTAGGTCCGGATTCTTGGAACTCCATATTCATAAAAAACTGTAAAAAACCACTATCGCAGGCCCTCCATATTCTGTGGAGACAAAGCCTAGATACTGGCGTTATTCCTGTTATACTAAAAACAGCAGAGATAGCACCACTTCATAAAGGAGGAAATAAGGCAGAGGCAAAAAATTACAGACCAATAGCACTAACATTGCACATCATAAAATTTTTTGAGAGAGTGCTAAGAAGTAAAATCACAAAATACATGGAATCACAGCAACTCCATAACCCCGGACAACATGATTTCAGAACAGGGCGCTCTTGTCTGTCGCAGTTGCTGGACCACTATGATATGGCATTAGATGCTATGGAAGACAAACATAACGCGGATGTAATTTACACAGATTTCGCAAAAGCTTTTGATAAATGTGACCATGGTGTTATTGCATATAAAATGCGTTCAAAAGGAATTACCGGAAAAATAGGCAGATGGATCTACAATTTCCTGACCAACAGAACCCAATGTGTAATAGTCAACAAAATAAAATCCAGCCCATCAACCGTGAAGAGCTCAGTCCCCCAGGGTACTGTGCTTGCTCCAGTACTTTTTCTCATCCTCATTTCGGACATAGACAAGAAGACAACCTATAGCACTGTATCATCCTTTGAAGATGACACTAGAATCTTCATGAAAGTAGGCAACATAGAGGAAACGGCGAACCTTCAGTCAGATGTAGATCAGGTCATTCTATGGGCTACAGAAAATAATATGGTGTTTAACGAAGATAAAGTCCAGCTCATGCGCTATGGAAAAAAATGAAAATATAAAAACGAAACCATGTACAAAACTTAGGCAAATCATAACATAGAACGAAAAGGCAATGTAAAGGATCTGGGTGTACTCATGTCGGAAGACCTTACCTTTAAAGAACACAATAAAGTAGCCGTCACAACTGCAAGAAAAATGACAGGTTGGATAACAAGAACTTTTTACACTAGAGATGCTATACCGATGATGATACTTTTCAAAACGCTTGTGCTCTCTAGAGTAGAGTACTGCTGCACAATGACAGCACCTTTCAAAGCTGGAGAAATTACTGACCTGGAGAGCGTGCAGAGATCCTTTGCTGCTAGAATCCACTCAGTAAAACATCTAAACTATTGGGACCGACTAAAGAGCCTAAAACTGTACTCCCTTGAGCGCAGGCGGGAGAGGTACATAATAATTTACACGTGGAAAATATTAGAGGGGCTGGTCCCAAACCTGCACACAGAAATAACATCACATGAGACCAGAAGACATGGCAGGATGTGCAGAATACCCCGTTGAAAAACAGAGGTGCAACTGGTACTCTGAGAGAGAACTCTATCAACATCAGAGGTCCGAGACTGTTCAACATGCTTCCACTACACATAAGGGGCATAACTGGCTGACCCCTCACAGTGTTCAAGAGAGAACTGGATACGCACCTCCAAAGGATACCTGATCAACCAGGCTGTGACTCATACGTCAGGCTGCGAGCAGCTGCGTCCAACAGCCTGGTTGATCAGTCCGGCAACCAGGAGGCCTGGTCGACGACCGGGCCGCGGGGACGCTAAGCCCCGGAAGCACCTCAAGGTACCTCAAAGTAGGCTGGTACAACAAGGACAGAGACTGCATGTTATATATATTGTTTGCAAATGAGACCACAAAGGAAATCAACAAGGAAGAGCCACCTGCAAAATGTGGGAAAATTCAGAAAAGTATTCCTCCAGAGGCACATGACGAGGGAGGAGAGAGCCAGGGCGGCAGAAGCAAGGAAGAAGTGCAGGGCGAGAGGAGAAAACCAGGAAACCACAGCTCCCAACACATCATCCCCAGGAGGGAGGGGGGGGGGGGAACCCACAACCAGCAACCCAGTAACACCAGAGGGGAGTGCAACTCCACCACCTTCCACTGCATAGAAACCCCACCTACCCCGAACCCGCCCAGCAGCAGCACTTAAATGTTCAGCCAACTCTCCCTCCCCCACCTCACCCCACTCCCAACCAGCTATCCCTTCCATACTTCTGCCATGTCCCCCCCCCCTCACCCCTGCTGTCACTGTCCTCCCTCCCCCTTCATTGCATACCCTCCCTGTCCCCCTTTCACTTGTCCCCCCTACCCCTCACTCAAGTATTCTCTGAGACCCCGTTATCCACCCCACAAATCCTCACACCCATGGAATAGCTTCCACCATCAGCAGAATGCTTACCAAGAAGGGAATATTAGAAGGAACAGAAGAAAGTGAGTCTCAAGGCAATGCACACTAACATAGATGGGATTACAAATAAAAGAAAGGAACTTGGACAATGGGTACTTGAAGAAAACCCAGACATAATAGCACTCACTGAAACAAAGCTAACGAAAACCATAACAAACGCAGTGTTTCCACAGGACTACTATGTTGTGAGGAAAGAGAGAGAAGTAAGAGGTAGTCGTGGTGTAGCTTTGCTGGTAAGAAAAGGCTGGGATTTTAAGGAGATGGTTATTCAGGGCTGTGAAGGTTTCAGTGACTACATAACAGGTTCCATAGCAATTGGAGGACAAAACATTATATTGACCAGACCACACACTAGAAAGTGAAGGAACGACGACGTTTCGGTTCGTCCTGGACCATTCTCAAGTCGATTGTTCTCAAGTCCGACTCAAGTCCGACCATTCACAATCGACTTGAGATTGGTCCAGGACGGACCGAAACGCCGTCGTCCCTTCACTTTCTAGTGTGTGGTCTGGTCAACATACTTTAGCCACGTTATTGTGACTCATCGCCTGCACAAAAAATTGTAGTCGCAGTCACCACCAAATGAGAGAAGACCCAGACAGGAATATGATAGAAACAACATGGGCCACCATTAACATAATAGAGATAGCAGCTTCTCTCACTAGCAGGAATGGATCTGGATTACTAATCACAGAGGACTTTAACCACGGGAAGATAGATTGGAAGAACAGAGACCCACATGGAGGACCAGATATATGGAGAGCTAAGCTGCTGGACACAACAACAAGAAACTTTCTAAACCAACACACCAAGGGACCGTCAAGAATGAGAGGAGAGGATCAACCAGCTATGCTTGATCTGATATTTACCCTAAATGAGTGGGATATAAGGGAAGTTAAGTTGGAAGCACTGTTGGGAATGAGTGATCACAGTGTATTGATCGTTGAATACTGGTATAGCTAGAACTTATCGCCCCGAAAAAAGAACAGGCATTGAAACTTTGAACAGGCGAGGACAGGTATACAGAAAATGCAAAGAGGTGTGTGAAGAACTCAACAAGAGGTTCCAGAAAGGTCTTCACAATAGAACAACATGAGATCACTATGCTAGGAGAGGGGGGCAGTAAACCAGGCGGCCTTGGAAGGGTTCGAAATTATGAGAGATGAGGTCAAGAGACTCCTGTTGGATCGGGATGTGAGAAAGGCTTTTGGTCCAGACAGGATTTCACCATGGGTATTGAAAGAGTGAGCAGAGGCACTCTGCTTGCCACTCTCCATAGTGTATAGTAGGTCACTGGAGATGGGAGACCTACCAGAAATATGAAAGACGGCTAATATGGTCCCAATATACGAAAACAGTGACAGACAAGAGGCACTGAACTACAGGGAAGTGTCCTTAACTTGTATACCATGCAAGGTGATAAGGGAATACCTAAGCACATGGAAGCAAAGAGTTACAGTGAGGGGTGAGACCTCAGATTGGCGTGAAGTCACCAGAGGATTCCCACAGGGCTCTGTACTTGGTTCTATCCTCTTTCTGATATATGTAAACGATCTCCCAGAGGGTATAGACACATTCCTCTCAATGTTTGTTGACGATGCCAAAATTATGAGAAGGATTAAGACAGAGGAGGACTGCTTGAGGCTTCAAGAAGACCTAGACAAACTGAAAGAATAGTCGAACAAATGGTTGTTAGAGTTTAACCCAAGCAAATGTAATGAAGATAGGTGTAGGGGAGCAGGAGGCCAGATACTATGTATCATCTGGGAGATTAAATCCTTCAAGAGTCTGAGAGAGAAAAAGACTTGGGGGTTGACATCACGCCAGTCATGTCCTCTTCAGCCCATATCAAGAGGTTAACATCAGCGGCATATGCCTGGCTTGCCAACATAAGAACGGCATTTAGACACTTGTGTAGCGCATCATTCAGAACATTGTATACCACCTATGTCAGACCAATGCTGGAGTATGCAGCCCCATCATGGAGTCCATATCTAGTAAAGCATAGGACTAAACTGGAAAAGGTTCAAAGGTTGCCATTTGCTATTTAACACAAGGGGCACATGCACTAGGGGACACAGGTGGAAATTGAGTGCCCAAATGACCCACAGAGATATTAGAAAGAATTTGTTTAGTGTTAAGAGTGGTTGACAAATGGAATGCATTAGGCAGTGATGAGGTGGAGGCTGACTCCATACACAGTTTCAAGTGTAGATATGATTGAGCCCAATAGACTCAGGAACCTGTACACCTGTTGATTGACGGTTGAGAGGCGGGACCAAAGAGCCAGAGCTCAACCCTCGAAAGCACAACTAGGTGAGTACACACACACACACACAAGTATTGTGCAAGGTATTGAGGAGCGCCTTTTTGGCTAGGTTGTTACTGCAATGACAAGATCAGGAAGGGGTTCAAGGTCAATCACCAGCAGGGACGAGGAGGAGGACAGATTTATAGACAAATTAATAGGGAAATTTGTAGAGAGAAGAAGCGATTGGATGGATGATCTAATCCAAGGGATTAAAAGCGAGTTATTTCAGCATATACAGGATGCAGTAGAGAGGCAGAAACAAGAGCTTATGTTCTATATTCAGGAAGAGATTAGGAAGGGAAGAGAGGACTGGGAGAGGGAATGTGCTCACATCACAAATGAATTAGGAAGGATTAACAGCATGGCTAAGGACAGAGGATTAGTGGGGGATGGGTTAGTGACTGCGGTTGGGATGGAGAATCCCCAGGGGACAGGCTACCAGCATGACAATGAATTACTGAGGAGATGGTCTATTATAATACACGGATTATTCGAATCTGGGGCACCAACAAGACAAGAAAGGATAGAGACGGAAAAATATGAATTGCATGAGATTTTGTGATGAATTGGAGCAGGAATGGCAGAACACGAGGTGGATATCAGCCGCCGGGTTGGACCTTACAATTGTACCAACAATAGACCTGTTCTGGTGCAATTCTCCAATGAGGAGGCTGTGGAGTACATAATGAGGAACAAGCATTTACTCAGAGGAAGTGAAACCCATTACAATGTGTTTATAGAGAGGTTTATGACGAAAAATGAGCAAATAACCCACAAGAATAGATGGCAAGCACGACACCGAACAATCCTCTCAGGTAGTCTCACCTCCCAGGTCACATCCCAGGTCACCTCCCAGGTCGCATCCTCCCCAACTCAGCCCTCCTATACCTCCCTCCTGCCTAAGCCCACCAAAACCCCCCTGCTTCATCCCCCCAAAACCGCCCTGTCCCTTCCACTTTTGCACCTCCCCAACGATTCCCCTGCCCCTGCTATATCACACCTGTTAACGACCCCAGTGGGTCAAGCCATGCCTTCCCCCAAACCCACCTTCCTATCCCCCCTCCCCTACAACCCCCTTCTACTCCCCTGCCCCTTCTAACCCATTGCCTTCAATTCCATCTACTCCATCCCAGCTTCCACTGCACCCCTCTTACACTCACCCCCAACCCCCACCCAACCCTCACCCCTCCTATGCACCTCCAGCCCACATTTAACCCCCTCACCTTGTGACCCCCTAACACCTTCCCCCATATCCCCCTTCCCCTCTTCTACCCCAAAACCCCCACCTACCCTCGATTCCCCCCTAACTAATACACCCTCTCTTCCACTCCCAGCACCCATGCTCCATTCTCCTCTCAGCCCTCTGCCCTCAATATCGGTCTCCCCATAAACCTCTCAACCCCTTTCTGACTCTCAGTCTCGCTCTATTTCTCAACCCCCCTATGCTATTCAGACCCCTAACTCTCAATCCCATTATGCCCTTCCTACTCCCCTAGATGCCCAGACCCCATTCGCCTACCAGGCACTCTCAGGCACCCTCCTAGCATGCCCCCAGTCACCCCCACAGCCCCACTCACAGCCCCCAGTCCCCTCCAGACCCCTGGTGAAAGGGGGAACTCTGACACCAGAGTTTCCAAGAAGAGTCTCAAGGTTTGGTACACCAATGCTGATGGGGTAGCCAATAAAGCAGAAGAGGTAAAAGAAAGAGTTAGTGAGGCAGACCCAGACATAGTGGCAATAGTAGAAACTAAAATAAGTGGCATGATCTCGGATGCAATCTTTCCAGAGGGGTACCAGGTGATAAGAAAAGAAAGGACACAGAGACAAGGAGGAGTAGTGGCACTCCTAATAAAGCGGAAATGGAAGTTTGATGAGCTGGAAAATCCAGGTACCAATGAAAGCACGAGCTTCAAACATGGAACTCTGACAGTGGATGGGAAGAAGATTATAATCTTGATACTCTACAATCCCCCACTAAACAGTAGAAGGCCCAGGCAGGAGTACGAGGACAGCTACAAGGCATGTATAGATGAACTGCAGAGGGCAGCAACAATAGCGCATAGAATGAGAGCGAAGCTGCTGGTCATGGGGGACCTAAATCACGGAGAGATAGATTGGGAAACGAGGAATCCCCATGGCGGGGAGGAGACCTGGGGTGCGAAGCTGGTAGACGTTATTGTCAGGAATTTCCTAACACAGCATGTGAAGGAAGATACTAGGGAAAGAGGAGGGGATTTGCCCAGCCTATTAGATCTCATTTTCACCCAGAATGTAGAAGACATCGAGCAGTTGGAACATGAAATACCACCAGGAGCCAGTGACCATTGTGTCCTAGTCTTTGACTACATAATGGAGCTTAAAATTGTGACCAAAGGACAAGAGGTCAGGGAAAGGAGACTTGATTACAGAAAAGGGGACTGCAGAAGGATATGGGACTACCAGGGAGAAGTGCAGTGGGAGGAAGAACTTAGATGAAAAACAGTGAAAGGTATGATGAACCAAGTCATATGGAAATGCAAGGAGGCTGAAGAGAGATTTATTCCAACAGAAAAGGAAAAAAGCAGGAGGGAATATAATAACCCATGGTTTAATAGTGTCACGTGGGGGTGGGGCGGGGCTCTGCTAGCACTCAGCTGCTAGGGGCTCAAAAGGCCGAATACTCAGCCCCTCCGACTCCTGGGATTCAACGGAGTCTCCTTGGTCACACAAGATAGGACCAACAATGCCCACCTCCGCAGGTCTTTGCTTCCACTACAAAAGGGGGTGCCACTGATTCACCCTGGAAGCCCTTCAGTCAAACACGGGAAAACTACTGTTAACAGTTCCGGCCTAGACCCGTGGAGGAGTGAAGGAAGACTCAGGCTTACCTTATAACCATTACCTCCCTGAGTCTTGCCTGCCAGACAAAAAGGTTGCAGGAACTCCTTTCCCGCCTGTCTTCTCTATCTTCTTCTTAACAAGGTCGCCAGCTGGGTTATTATATCTGCACCCCAGCAATGCAGTTCAGAGGGTGTATTATATATTGTTTGTAGCCAGAAGATTGCTACTCCCATAGATCTGCTACTAGACTGTCGGCCCAGGGTACTCTCCCTGGAAGGTCTGTGTGGCTTTACCTCTCTCTAGCCACTACGTTACTAGTGGCCACCATTCAGGCACTGACACTGATCGGATGGCTAAGGGTACACTTTTATATAAGTCCGTGCTGTCTTTACCACTCTCCAGGCAATAAGAACTTCTATAGAGAACATAGTGTTCCCTAGGTGGTACTATGATAACCTTCGTGTATGCTCATAGAGAAATATTATAATGGAGGCACACTTAAACACAGTGATAAAATGTGTGAATTTACTGACGCAAATTACATGAACACACATACAATCACAAGTAATACATGAATATGAAAATAAGGATAAGAAGTCTGGAGATCGTCAGCCTCTTCTTCCACGACCTCCAACACTCCTTCAACTGGGCAGAAAGACAGGAGTCCCACACTCTCTCACAGGAGGGCCTCTTCACCACGTCGGCGCCTCTTCTTCACTGTCCTGCCATCCATGCACACTGTTCCCTCTGACAGTCCTGGACACAAGCTGCCTTGCAGCCTATTCTACCACTAAAGTATTAATGTCCTATTGCCACATACATAAGCAAATATTGTGGCCTAGCTAGCCTACTCACACAAGGGGTAATGGGAGGGAAAATGATCTACCTTACATTCCTGGCTCACGACGCCTGTCCCTCGATGTTGTGAGGTTCCCACGCTTCCTGAGTCGATCCAGGAACGTTCTACAGGTCCTCAAGTGTCGTGGAGCCTTCGCGTCGTCGCCGTTCCAATCCCTGAGATTCAGTTACCCCAATCGTGGTTCATCGATGGGCGCTGAGCTAATCACTATTTTCCCACACTCGCCCCTTCCACAAGGCGTTGCTCCTTGTCCTAGGAAAAGTGTCTTCCTTCCAAAACCCTCAGTGGATGTGACCTGGTCACAGCTAGGCTTGCCCGCCACACCTTTCCAGGCCCTCAACGTCCAGCGTCGTCGCCGAATATTTTCCAAGTTTGGCACTCTTTTGCTCAATAAACTTGGTTCCTTTTTGCTTCCCAGAAGCGCGGGGTCTCCAATACGTTAGATGGGCTGCGATAGCCCGCTCTAATCCACTAATAAAGGCTTACAGAGCCTCAAATCCTTGAGAGCTGACCGAGGTGCGTCCTCTCGCTTTCATGGTCAGGTCAATTCTGACGTTGGCGCCGCCCGGGGCACTCGGTGACGTCATGGCGGGCCCTGATTGGTCGCCCGCGACCTACGTCGGCCAATCCGCGATCGGCTAGTGTCCCTTCCAAAACGTCATATCTGCAGTAGGGGATACTCTTTCATTTGATATCAGGGCGACAATTTTCCCTTACTTACAACTTATAATGTAACTTTCTCCCTTAACTGGCAGCCGGTCTGGTCGCCACATATACCAATAGACTCTCTGAACCTCAGAGAATCAATAGGGAGAACTGATATGACTCTTACAGCAGGCAAACGAAAGAAATAGGAGAGGGCACCGTAACAATAGACAGTGTCAGGAAGCAAAGCTGAAAAGCAGGAGGGAGTGGAGGAAGTACAGAAGACAAAGGACAGAGGACAACAGGATTAGATGTAACAGAGCTAGGAATGATTAAATTAACATAAGATGAGTGTCGGAAAGAAATTATGAGAATGATATTGCGATCAAAGTGAAAAAGCAACCTAAATTACTACATAGCCATATAAGAAGGAAGATGTCGGTAATTACCAAGTGACAAGACTGAGGAAAACAGAAGGGGCATATAAAGAAAGCGACAAGGAAATCTGCGAGGTACTGAGTGCAAGTTTCCATGGAGTGTTCACAACCGAGCCTGAGCAGCTCCCATTGTTAGAAGCGATTACCCTAGATGAAAGACTATCAGATATAGAGGTGACAGCAGAGGAGGTATTGAAACAGTTGACAACACTGGATGCAAATAAAGCTGTTGGACCAGACAAAGTATCACCGTGGATGCTTAAAGAGGCAGCGCAGGCTCTCAGCGTGCCTCTGGCAATGATCTTTAATGAGTCACTTATGTCGGGAGAATTGCCCAGTTGCTGGAAGGAGGCAAATGTCGTACCGATTTTCAAGAAAGGTGATAGGGGGAAGGCACTTAACTACAGATTCGTATCACTGACAAGCATCCCCTGCAAAATACTTGAAAGAATAATTAGGCTAAGACTTGTTGAGCACCAGGAGAGCATTGGGTTTGTAAACAAGCACCAACATGGGTTCTGGACAGGGAAATCATGCCTAACAAACCTTTTAGAATTCTATGATAAAGTAACAAGGATAATGCAGGACAGAGAAGGCTGGGCAGACTGCATATTTCTTGACTGCCAAAAGGCCTTTGATACAGTACCGCACATGAGACTGCTATACAAACTTGAGAGGCAGGCAGGAGTAAGCGGAAAGGCCATAGCATGGGTGAACAACTACCTAACAGGAAGGAGCCAGAGGGTAATGGTAAGGGGTGAGAAGTCGGACTGGCGAACAGTAACAAGTGGAGTACCTCAAGGATCGGTGCTGGGACCAATCCTCTTTCTAATTTACGTAAATGATATGTTTACAGGAGTGGAATCATACATGTCAATGTTTACTGGATGACGCAAAATTAATGAGAAGAGTTGTGACAGACGAGGATTGTAGGATCCTCCAAGAGGACTTAAACAGGTTGCAGAGATGGTCAGGGAAATGGCTACTGGAGTTTAACACCAGTAAATGTAAAGTTATGGAAATGGGATCAGGTGATAGGAGACCAAAGGGACAGTGCACAATGAAGGGGAACTGCCTACCTTTAACGATTCGAGAAAGAGACCTGGGAGTAGATGTGACACCTAATCTAACTCCTGAGGCACATATAAATAGGAAAACGACAGCAGCGTACTCTACACTGGCAAAAATTAGAACTTCATTCAGAAACCTAAATTAGGAGGATTTTAGGGCGCTTTACACTGCCTACGTGAGACCCGTCTTAGAGTATGTGCACCATCATGGAGCCCCCCACCAGAAGAAACACATAAGGAAACTGGAGAAGGTTCAGAGGTTTGCGACGAGGCTTGTCCCAGAGGTACGAGGGATGGGATATGAAGAGCATCTGAAGGAACTGAACCTTATGACACTAGAGAAAAGAAGGGAGAGAGGAGATATGATAGGGACATATAAAATACTCAGGGGAATTGACAAAGTGGAAATAGATGAAATGTTCTCATGGAATAATAACAGAACGAGAGGACATGGGTGGAAACTGGAAACTCAGATGAGTCACAGAGATGTTAGGAAGTTTTCTTTCAGCGTGAGAGTAGTGGAAAAATGGAATGCACTTGGGGAACAGGTTGTGGAAGCAAACTCTATTCATACTTTTAAAATTAGGTATGATAGGGAAATGGGACAGGATTCATTGCTGTAAACAACTGATAGCTGGAAAGGCGGGATCCAAGAGTCAGTGCTCGATCCTGCAAGCACAAATACGTGAGTACACACACACACACACGGACACACTGTTACGGCCCTCTCGGGACGCAACGGGGTTCTCACTCTGATGTTGTTAGAGGAAGATATATATATCCGACCCCAAGCCAGTAGAGGCTTTCAAGGGATGAGATCCGTAACGCAAGTAACTTAAAGGGAGGAGGGAAAGACAGCTAAGAACTTAATATTATAATTATTACCACCACCTATTAAATATATAAAAATCAAACGTGCACAAGGGGAGGGTATTAACACTTTACAAGGGGATCGTGCACAATCTAGTCTTCTGCTGAAGACTCTTGATTAAGAAGCTAGGTGCTGAGTCCGCGGTGCTTTCTTCGTGGCCTCAAGACGTGTCCTCTGAGAACGCCGAGCCTACCCTGGCCACAGGTCAGCCACAACACAGGTCCACTGGGGGCACCGTCGTGGAGGCCGTCAACCACACGTCCAGCAGGTCTGCTGGCAGGTACTGAGCCACCAAGGTTGGTACGGCCACTCCACGAACGATAACAGGGGTACGCCCTAGACAGGAGTCTCGTGTGATATCACCAATCACCCTCCTGTCCTCAATACCCCAGTGGATTATCGTCTCCAACCGTCGGTCCCGTGTAAATCCTTCCACTGCCACTCCACAGGCAGGCTTAACACACCACAGTGTTCTTCCGGGGGACGACGTCACAACAGCTGCAGCAAACTTCACAGTATGGAGACTGGCTGCCTCGGGTAGACTGACTTCACCTTCAACACAGTGGTCCCAGGTCGGCTCTGTAAGCAGACACGTCATCAATAACTGGGACACTAATACACCACACTCACAGGCTCAGATACTAACACCTGACGTATCCAGTCTATAGATGGCGCTGTCGTCGGAGCACCACCTCACCAGAGGTCAGGAGCGGCGGTGTTGAGCGCTGAACCAGACTGGAAACTGGTCCTCGAGGCCAATACACGCTGTCCTCACTAGGTGTCGTCGTTCGTTTGGCGGGGGTTTCGGGAGCTGACCCACAGATGGCGTGTTTGTCACTGCTCCAGGCTCGGACGTTGGATCCGGGTTCGTAACACCTCCCCACCAAAAAGAATTTGGTTTGGGGTTCTATAAAAAACACAAACCAAATTAGCAGGGCGACACAACTCCAAATGGACTTACTTATCCTATGAACTGGAGTGATGAGGCTGTCTTGTCTACTGAATTGTCCTAAAGAAAATTCCTGGCACAAAGGGACCTTGAAAATGGCAGGCGATGACCTGCCTGACATAATCGTCCACATCTCCACTGCGATGTCAAGCAGGGGCATCATCTCACACCTCTCTAGTACGGATTGGTTTTGACACGATCTGGGGTGACTCGACACTTCTCTATGTCGTGGCACCGATGATGGCTGACCACAGACGGCATATCTGGTGCCAGTCCGATGGTCCTTCAGGAAGACAGGAACCTGGAATACAGGGGTCTGATAATTCAGAGTGATAGCGACAATGGGCAAGTCAGTACTTACTATACACTCTTCTACTAGGCCCACACCTAGTTCCAACAGGGCTGCTTGCTCACCGAAGATGGCATTCGCTCTGCCCCCGTCAGGTCGACCAACGTTCCGTATAACGCTGTGTTGAGGCTCAGCAGTCACGCGGGGGGTGTCAACCTGTCGGAAACAGTCACTCACATTATCACATATCGTACCTCCTGTATCATCTATTACCTCCCAGGTCCCTTCTTCAACTGCAACACTTGCAGTACAAATCTCCAATCCCTGGGACCTCTTCGCGATGTTCATGGGAGCCATCATTCGTCGGGTCGTCCACCGGTCCTCATTGAGAGCACATACGAGAATCAAACAAAGCATCGTTAAGAAACACGAGGCCAATTGAGGGATAAGCTTCCCGAGCCAGTCATGTCCATAGCCGGCCACATCCACACGCCTGGCTTGGACCGAAGAGGGCACTAGACCTTTTGAACACACCGCACCTACCTCTGACGTCTGGGGAGTCTCTGGCTGGTTCACTACACGCTGTAACTTGCCATACCGCAAGCACACATCCGCCTTCGCTCCAGACTCGTTGGTATCCGTGGGTGCCCGCACACAAGGCCTCTCTTCTTGCTCAGGTACCTCTGCCTTCTTAACTTCATGTTCCTCGTCGAGAGAATCAGGAGACACTGCTAGAATATCGTCGATCTGCGGGTGAGAGGACAAATTAAATATGTTTACATCCGGGTCTGTCTTTACCTGGACATTACCATTGCCTGTTACCTCAGACCGTGCTGTTCTGGTAGACTCGTCCGCAACCTTGGGACGATCGGTGCTCCAATCGGTCACCAAGTCGTTGGCTAGTACCACGTCAATCCCAGCCACAGGGAGGGTATCGACTACTGCCAACGCACATGTGCCGCTGAAATAAGGCGAGTCGAGATGTACTGGCACTAGGGGGGCGAAATACTGCGTTCACGGAAACCCAACCAGGATAACCTCTGGTCTCCCATCCACACTTACTCCCTCGGGTAACGAGCTCTTCACGATCAGGGACTGGGCTGCTCCACTATCTCTGAGCACTACAATTGATCTACCAGTATGATCACTCGTTACATACCCGGTTGAAGTGTGAGAGGCCAACAAACTTGGTCCTTCCTGCGTCGTCGTAGACTGGTTTCCTACTGGTGATGTAACACAGCTCATCAACATCACCTCCCTTCGTGCGCTGCCACCTCTTCTGCCTCGGCACCTAGCAGCTATGTGTCCCTTCTGCCCACAAGTCCAGCACACCATATTCCTCCTCGGGCTCCGGTGTTTCGGACTGCTAGGACTTGTTCTTCGGGGGCTACTTGGGGGCGTCTTCTTAGCACTTCGTGGGACGGGTCTTTCTTCTTCTTCGTCGTGAGGTCTGTCAAACCGGCGCTGGTAATTCCTCGAGACGTACTTAGCAGACGGCCTATGAGTCAGGATGTACTCTTCAGCCATGGTGGCTGCCGCACTCAAGGTCTCTACCTGCTGTTCCTCCAAGTACGTCTTGAGGTCTCCAGATAAACAATCCTTGAAGTCCTCGAGCAGAATCAGCTGTTCGAGGTCTTCCCTGGTCTCCACCTTCCGAGAGGCACACCATTCTTGAAAAAGTCGCTCCTTGATCGTGGCGAACTCTGTGAAAGTGTGCTCTGAGGTCTTCTTCAGGTTTCTGAACTTTTGCCTATACGCCTCAGGTACCAATTGGTACGCCATGAGCACAACTTTCTTCACCTTGTCATAATCGCTGGAGTCGTCAAGGGATAACGTAGAGTAGGCAATTTGGGCCTTCCCAGTCAAGACTGACTGTATCATGATGGCCCAATTCTCCCTTGGCCACTCCAAAGAGGCAGCGACTTTCTCGAAGGCTGCAAAGAATTTTGACACCTCCTTCTCATGGAATTTGGGGACCATTTTGATGTTGCGTACCGGATCGAAGCTACTGGTGTCCGTTGTTTGCCTCCGACCACCGCCTAATCGCAATACTTCTAGTTCATGTTGTCTCTCTCTTTCCTCCCTTTCTCGCTCTCGTTCTTCTCTCTCTCGTCTCTCTTCTCTTTCTCGTTCTTCTCTCTCTCGTCTCTCTTCTCTTTCTCGTTCTTCTCTTTCTCTTTCTCGCTCTTCTCTTTCTCTTTCTCGTCTCTCTTCTTTTTCTCGTTCTTCTCTTTCTCGTTTCTCTTCTCTTTCTCTCTCTGCTTTCCTTTCTTCTAATTCTAAACGTCTCATCTCTAATTCTTTATCTTGTCTCTCTCGTTCCATTTCTAATTTCTTCCATTCTATTTCACGATTGATCTCTAGGGCACGCATCTTGACTGTTAGGAAGCTGATATTAAGCTCGCCTGCATCACTGTCAACGTCGCTGCCCTTATCTTCCTTTTCCGTGGAAGCTATGTCTGCACTTTCCTTTGTACTAGGAGTCTCGCCTTCCTGTTTCTCTTCTGCCTTCAAGTGCCGGTGAACCTTGGACAATATTTCCACACGGGAATCACTGGCGCGGATCTTGATCTCCAGGTAGGCGCTCACTAGTACAAGCTCTGGTTTGCTCAGATATTTTAATCTGGCAAGACAATCCTCTCTGTTCAGAAAAGCCTGAACCTCGTCCAGATCATCGATGGTAGCTTTGTCTGCCATTGTCACAGATGGAACACTTAGCACTTAACACACTGCTTACACGTTAGCACTTAACGCACCGAGCACTGTTCTACGCCAATATTGCACTTTATCGCACCAAACACTGCACTTGCCAATATTGCACGTAATCACTTCGGGCACCACACTACCCAATATTGCACTGAGTCCAAGCGAACACTTCGCTCTACAATATTGCACTGAGTCCAAGCGAACACTTCGCTCTACAATATTACACTGAATCACTGAGCACCGCACTAGTCAATATTGCACTTAATCGCTTAATCACAGCGAGCACCGCACTGCACAATATCGCACTTAGTCACTCTGAGCACCGCACAGGACGTATAACGTCACAATCGTCACACAGGGGGAATTATATACAGGGATTACGCCACTTCACCACCCCTGTCAAACATACTTAACAAGGGGACGGATCCCGCTGGGGATGCCAATTATGTTACGGCCCTCTCGGGACGCAACGGGGTTCTCACTCTGATGTTGTTAGAGGAAGATATATATATCCGACCCCAAGCCAGTAGAGGCTTTCAAGGGATGAGATCCGTGACGCAAGTAACTTAAAGGGAGGAGGGAAAGACAGCTAAGAACTTAATATTATAATTATTACCACCACCTATTAAATATATAAAAATCAAACGTGCACAAGGGGAGGGTATTAACACTTTACAAGGGGATCGTGCACAATCTAGTCTTCTGCTGAAGACTCTTGATTAAGAAGCTAGGTGCTGAGTCCGCGGTGCTTTCTTCGTGGCCTCAAGACGTGTCCTCTGAGAACGCCGAGCCTACCCTGGCCACAGGTCAGCCACAACACAGGTCCACTGGGGGCACCGTCGTGGAGGCCGTCAACCACACGTCCAGCAGGTCTGCTGGCAGGTACTGAGCCACCAAGGCTGGTACGGCCACTCCACGAACGATAACAGGGGTACGCCCTAGACAGGAGTCTCGTGTGATATCACCAATCACCCTCCTGTCCTCAATACCCCAGTGGATTATCGTCTCCAACCGTCGGTCCCGTGTAAATCCTTCCACTGCCACTCCACAGGCAGGCTTAACACACCACAGTGTTCTTCCGGGGGACGACGTCACAACAGCTGCAGCAAACTTCACAGTATGGAGACTGGCTGCCTCGGGTAGACTGACTTCACCTTCAACACAGTGGTCCCAGGTCGGCTCTGTAAGCAGACACGTCATCAATAACTGGGACACTAATACACCACACTCACAGGCTCAGATACTAACACCTGACGTATCCAGTCTATAGATGGCGCTGTCGTCGGAGCACCACCTCACCAGAGGTCAGGAGCGGCGGTGTTGAGCGCTGAACCAGACTGGAAACTGGTCCTCGAGGCCAATACACGCTGTCCTCACTAGGTGTCGTCGTTCGTTTGGCGGGGGTTTCGGGAGCTGACCCACAGATGGCGTGTTTGTCACTGCTCCAGGCTCGGACGTTGGATCCGGGTTCGTAACACACACACACACCCACCAAAGGGAACCAAAGGGCTGGCGTACCAAAAGGGAATCTATGAGGAAATGAATAAATTCCTAAGGGATATACCATGGGACACAGAACTCGGAACCAAGTCCGTACAAGACATGATGGACTATATAACCCAAAAATGTCAGGAGACTGTAAGCAGGTTTGTCCCAGCTAGACAGGAAAAAACAGAGAAGCAAAGGAAGAATCCGTGGTTTAATAGGGAATGTATGAAAGCAAAGGAGCTGAACAAAAGGGCATGGAGGAACTTCCGTAATAACAGAACACCAGAAAGTAGAGAGAGATACCAGAGAACCAGGAACGAGTATGTCAGTGTGAGAAGAGCAGCTGAGAAAAGGTATGAAAATGATATAGCTAATAAAGCCAAGACCGAACCAAAGCTACTACACAGTCACATCAGGAGGAAGACAACAGTGAAGGAACAGGTTATGACTTTAGGGTAGGCGAGGACAGGTACACAGAGAATGACAAAGAGATGTGTGAAGAACTCAACAAAAGATTCCAGGAGGTCTTTACAATAAAACAGGGAGATGTCACGGCGCTAGAAGATGTGGCAGCAAACCAGGTGACCTTGGATAGGTTCGAAATTACAAGAGATGAGGTTAAGAAGCACCTATTGGAGCTGAATGTGAGAAAATCTGTTTGGTCGGATGGAATCTCGCCCTGGGTATTGAAAGAGTGTGCAGGAGCACTTCGCTTACCACTCTCTATAGGTTATAGTAAGTCACTGGAAACGGGAGACCTACCAGAAATATGGAAGACTGCCAATGTAGTACCAATATACAAAAAGGGTGACAGACAAGAGGCACTGAACTACAGGCCAGTGTCCTTAACTTGTATACCATGCAAGGTGATGGAGTAGATTGTGAGAAAAAACCTAGTAACACATCTGGAGAGAAGAGACTTCGTGATAACCCATCAACATGGGTTCAGGGAGGTAAATCTTGAATTACAGGCTTGATAGAATTCTACGAACAGGTGACAAAGATTAAGCCAGAAAGAGAAGGGTGGGTGGACTGCATTTTTTGGACTGTCAGAAAGCCTTTGACACAGTACCCCATAAAAGGTTGATGCATAAGCTGGAGAAACAGGCAGTAGTAACTGGTAGGGCGCTCCAGTGGATAAGGGAGTACCTAAGCAATAGGAAGCAGAGAGTTACAGTGAGGGGTGAGACCTCAGACTGGCATGAACTCACCAGTGGAGTCCCACAGGACTCTGTACTTAGACCTATCCTGTTTCTGATATACGTAAATGATCTCCCAGAGGGTATAGACTCATTCCTCTCAATGTTTGCTGACGACGACAAAATTATGAGAAGGATTAAGACAGAGGAGGACAGCTTGAGGCTTCAGGAAGACCTGGACAAGCTTCAGGAACGGTTGAACAAATGGCTGTTAGAGTTTAACCCAAGCAAATGTAATGTAATGAAGATATGGGTAGGAAGCAGGAGACCAGATACAAGGTACCTTTGGGAGATGCAATACTTCAAGAGTCAGAGAGAGAGAGAGAAAGACCTGGGGGTTGATATCACGCCAGACCTGTCCCCTGAAGCTCATATCAAGAGGATAACAGCAGCAGCATATGCCAGGTTGGCTAACATAAGAACGGCCTTTAGAAACTTGTGTATGGAATCTTTCAGAACATTATATACCACATATGTCAGACCAATCCTGGAGTATGCGTCTCCAGCATGGAGTCCATATCTAGTCAAGCATAAGACTAAACTGGAAAAGGTTCAAAGGTTTGCCACCAGACTAGTACCCGAGGTGAGAGGTATGAGCTACGAGGAGAGACTATGGGAATTAAACCTCACTTCGCTGGAAGAAAGAAGAGTTAGGGGGGACATGGTCACCACATTCAAGATTCTCAAGGGAATCGACAGGGTTGATAAAGGCAGGCTGTTTAACACAAGGGGCACACACACTATGGGACACAGGTGGAAACTGAGTGCCCAAATGAGCCACAGAGATATTAGAAAGAACTTTTTTAGTGTCAGAGTGGTTGACAAATGGAATGCATTAGGAAGCGATGTGACTCCATACACAGTTTCAAGTGTAGATATGATAGAGCCCAATAGGCTCAGGAATCTGTACACCTGTTGATTTACGGTTGAGAGGCGGGACCAAAGAGCCAGAGCTCAACCCCCGCAAGCACAACTAGGTGAGTACACACACACACACACACACAACCCAAACCCCTGTCAGTCCCAACTAAGTACCCACCAAAGGCACCCTCCGCCCACCCACCCCTCTCCTCCCACTCACCTCCCTCTTCCCACTCCCCCCTCCCCCCAGGATCTCCCTTCTCCCCCATCCCCCAAGCCCTCCCTTCTCCCACATGACTTCACCCCCAAGCACTCCCTTCTCCCCCGCCCCCCCCCCCACTCTCCCCCACCCCACCTAATGCTTCCCCTCTCCATCACTCCCCTCTTCCTCATCCACCTCAGCCCTCCCTTCCCCCCCCCCAAGCGCTCCCCCCTTTTCTCTTCCCCCCCCCTTAAGCCCCTCCATCTTCCCTATCCCCCAAAGCCTCTCCTCCCCCCACCCCCCACTCTAACCCCCCCAACCCTCCCACTCTCACTCTCCCCTCCAACCCCCCCCCCTTTCACTCTCCCCCCAACCCTCCCCCTTTCACTCTCCCCCCCAACCTCCCCCTCTTACCCACCCCCCTTACCCTTCCCCTCTCCCCCACAACCCCACTCTCCCCCACCCCCCCCAAGCCCTCCCTCCTCCACCAGTCTCCCCGTGCCAGGTCCCCCCAGCTCCCACTCACCCCAGATCCCAAACGTCCCCCCCCCCCCAGAGGAGAAGAAGAAGAGAGTCAGTTTCAGGGCAATGTACTCGAACATAGATGGGATCACAAGCAAGGCAAGTGAACTAAGGGAAAGAGCACAAGAAGTGAACCCAGATGTAATCGGACTCACTGAAACAAAACTCTCTGGAATCATAACAAATGCCGTGTTTCCCCAGGAGTACACAGTAGTAAGGAAAGAGAGGGAAGGTAGGGGAGGAGGCGGAGTGGCCCTACTTATGAGAAAGGAATGGAATTTTAAGGAGATGGATATCCCGAGCTGTGAGGGTTTCAGAGACTACATAGCAGGCACCATGACAATGGGAGAACCAAGGATAGTAGTAGCAGTAATATATAACCCTCCACCAAATGACAGAAGACCCAGTCAAGAGTACGAAAACAACAACATGGCAGTTAACACTATAATTGAGAGAGCAGCCTCTGCTGCCTATAGAAATAGATCCCACCTGCTCATCATGGGAGACTTTAATCACGGAAGGATTGATTGGGAGAAAAAGGAACCGCATGGAGGCGAGGATACGTGGAGAGCCAAACTACGGGAGGTGGTGACTAGAAACTTCTTAACCCAGCATGTCAGAGAACCCACAAGGATGAGAGGAAATGACGAACCAGCGAGACTCGACCTGGTCTTCACCCTGAACGACTCTGACATAACAGAAATCGGTTTTGAGGCCCCAGTAGGAATGAGCGACCACAGTGTATTGGTGTTTGAGTACCTGATTGAAGAAGGGTTATTGAACTCGAGGAGGGATACCGAAACCAAAAAGTTAGCAAACCGAAAGGGAAACTATGAGGAGATAAGAAAATTCCAAACAGATATAGCATGGGAAACAGAGCTCAGGGAAACGACGGCCCACGATATATTGGACTACATCACGCAAAAAATGCAAGGACGCAGCAAACAAGTTTGTCCCAGCCCAAAAGGAAAACTGTGAAATGAAGATGAAAAACCCATGGTTTAATCAGAGATGTAGGCTAGCTAAGCAGCAAAGTAAAAGGGCATGGAGAAACTATAGGAATAACAGGACACTGGAGAGCAGAGAAAGATACCAGACTTCCAGGAATGAATATGTCAGGATGAGAAGAGAGGCAGAAAGACAATACGAAAATGACATCGCAAGCAAGGCAAAGACTCAGCCTAAATTGCTGCATAGCCACATCAGGAGAAAAACAACAGTAAAGGAACAGGTTATGAAATTAAGGATAGGGGCAGAAGGATTCACTACAAACGACAAGGAAGTGTGTGAGGAACTGAATAAGAAGTTCCAAGAGGTCTTCACCTTAGAGCAAGGAGAAATCCCAGAGATAAGAGAGGGAATAGCTAACCAGGAACCACTGAAAGAGTTTGAGATTACCAGCGGGGAAGTATGGAAGTGTTTACTAGAGTTGGATGTGACAAAGGCTGTTGGACCAGATGGAATCTCCCCTTGGTTACTAAAGGAAGGAGCAGAAGAATTTTGCCTCCCACTCTCCATAGTGTATAACAAATCACTGACAACAGGGGAACTGCTAGAAATTTGGAAAGCAGCTAACGTAGTCCCGATATACAAGAAAGGGGATAGACAGGAGGCACTGAACTACAGGCCAGTGTCCCTAACCTGCATACCATGCAAGCTGATGGAGAAGATTGTGCGAAGAAAGCTAGTGGAGCACCTGGAGCGAAAGAACTTTGTAACAAAGCATCAACATGGATTCAGGGATGGCAGGTCCTGCCTCACAGGGTTACTTGAATTCTACGACCAGGCAACAAAAATAAGGCAAGAAAGAGAAGGATGGGCAGACTGCATATTTTTGGATTGTCAGAAAGCCTTTGATACAGTGCCACACAAGAAGCTAGTGAAAAGGCTGGAGATGCAGGCTGGAGTGAAGGGGAAGGTACTCCGATGGATACAGCAGTACCTAAGCAACAGGAGACAATGAGTCAGTGTGAGGGGTGAGGTCTCAGATTGGCGAGACGTTACGAGTGGAGTCCCGCAGGGGTCAGTCCTTGGACCTATACTGTTTCTGATATATGTAAATGATCTCCCAGAGGATATAGAATCGTTTCTCTCAATGTTTGCCGATGATGCAAAAATTATGAGGAAGATTGAAACTGAGGACGATTGTAGGAGGCTACAAGGTGACCGAGACAGAGTGAATGGTCCAACAAATGGCTGTTGAAGTTTAACCCGAGTAAATGCAAAGTAATGAAACTAGGCAATGGAAATAGGAGGCCAGACACAGGATACAGAATAGGAGGTGAAGTACTTAATGAAACGAACAGAGAGAAAGATCTAAGAGTTGATATCACACCAAACCTGTGTCCTGAAGCCCACATAAAAAGAATAACGTCTGCGGCATATGCGAGGCTGGCTATCATCAGAACAGCGTTCAGGAACCTGTGTAAGGAATCATTCAGAATCCTGTACACCACATATGTAAGACCAATCCTGGAGTATGCGGCCCCAGCATGGAGCCCGTACCTTGTCAAGCACAAGATGAAGCTGCAAAAAGTCTAAAGGTATGCTACTAGACTAGTCCCAGAACTAAGAGGCATGAGTTACGAGGAAAGGCTGCAGGAAATGCACCTTACGACACTGGAAGACAGAAGATTAAGGGGAGACATGATCACAACCTACAAAATCCTCAGAGGAATCGAACGGGTAAACAAGGATGAACTATTCAACACTGGTGGGACGCGAACAAGGGGACACAGGTGAAAATTGAGTACCCACATGAGCCACAGAGACGTTAGAAGGAACTTATTCAGTGTCAGAGTAGTTAACAGATGGAATACATTAGGCAGTGATGTGGTGGAGGCTGACCCCATACACAGTTTTAAATGTAGATATGATAGAGCCCAGTAGGCTCAGGAATCTGTACACCAGTTGATTGACAGTTGAGAGGTGGGACCAAAGAGCCAAAGGTCAACTCCTACAAGCACAAATAGGTGAGTACACACACACAGGGACGAGGAGGAGAACAGATTTATAGACAAATTAATAGGTAAATTTGTAGAGAGAAGGAACGAATGGATGGAGGATCTAATCCAAGGTATAAAATGCGAGTTATTTCAGCAAATACAGAATGCGGTAGAGAGGCAGAAACAAAAGCTTATGCTCTATATTCAGGAAGAGATTAGGAAGGGAAGAGAGGACTGGGAGAGGGAATGTGCTCGAATCTGAAACGAATTAGGAAGGATTAACAGCATGGCTAAGGACAGAGGATTAGTGGGGGATGGGTTAGTGACTGCGGTTGGGATGGAGAATCCACAGGGAACAGGCTACCAGCATGACAATGAATTACTGAGGAGATGGTCTATTATAATACACGGATTATTCGAATCTGGGACACCAACAAGACAAGAAAGGATAGAGACGGAAAAATATGAATTGCATGAGATATTGAGATGTATTGAAGCAGTAATGGCAGAACACGAAGTGGATATCAGCCGCCGGGTTGGACCTTACAATTGTACCAACAATAGACCTGTTCTGGTGCAATTCTCCAATGAGGAGGCTGTGGAGTACATAATGAGGAACAAGCATTTACTCAGAGGAAGTGAAACCCATTACAATGTGTTTATAGAGAGGTTTATGACGAAAGATGAGCAAATAGCCCACAAGAATAGATGGCAAGCACGACACCGAAATAGCCTCTCAGGTAGTCTCAACTCCCAGGTCACCTCCCAGGCCACCTCCCAGGTCACATCCTCCCCAACTCAGCACTCCTATACCTCCCCCCTGCCTCTGCCCCCCAAAACCCCCCTGCTTCATCCCCCCAAAACCCCCCTGTCCCTTCCACATTTGCACCTCCCCAACAACTCCCCTGTCCCTGCTACATCACACCTGTCAAGTGGGTCAAGCCATGCCTTCTCCAAACCCACCTTCCCATCCCCCCCTCCCCTACTACCCCCTCCTACTCCCCTGCCCCTTCTACCCCATTGCCTTCAATTCCATCTGCTCCATCCCAGCTTCCACTGCACCCCTCTTACACTCACCCCCAACCCCCACCCTCTCCTATGCACCTCCAGCTCACATTTAACCCCCTCACCTTGTGACTCCCTAACACCTTCCCCCATCTCCCCCTACCCCTCTTCTACCTCAAAACCCCCACCTACCCCTGATTCCCCCCTAACAAATACACCCTCTCTTCCACCCCCAGCACTCATGCTCCATTCTCCTCTCAGCCCTCTGCCCTCAATATCCCTCTCCCTCCCAACCTCTCAACCTCTATCTGACTCAGCCTCACTCTATTTGTCAACCCCCTATGACATTCAGACCCTCCCTAACTTTCAGACCCATTATGCCCTTCCTACCCCCCTAGATGCCCAGACCCCATTCGCCTACCAGGCACTCTCAGGCACCCCCCAGCACCCCCCAGACACCCCCACAGCCCCCACTCGCCCCCTGTCGGAAAATCCGACACCATTTAATAATATCATACAGACAGATAATTGCTGCTGTATTGTATAAACAAGTTACCCATAGAAAATGTAAATTGTAGTGGAATTACCGTCTATAGAAAACGGGAAATCATTCCACATACTGTTATAAATTCACCACCTATTATGGTGGGAATTATTCTTAAATACATTAGTCTTTGGACTTTATCATCATAAAAACATCTCATATATATTAACTTAATTATCAATATTAAAGTAGAGTAAATGTGACCCTTCTATCACTTTCTGTCATCTGGATAATGTAGGCCAGTAGCGTCAGGGTGAGGGAGTGGTCGGCCATTGTTTGTACTTAGACCAGAGAGGCTCACGGGAGCAAATACGGCTCCTGTTAATTTTACTTGGACGAAGTGTTATGGAAACCAAAGGTGTACCATCATCAACACGCTGTCAACAAATTAGAGTTAAGTGTTCTGCCGAAACCCATTTATCTATCATTTATGGCCATTAATGTCATTAGGTCGGGTGATCCAGTTAGAGCACGAGATCGCCTCATACTAAAGGTAATTAAGCCTAGGTCTGTATGGTTCCATGTACAGTGTTTTCTCTGATATAGTTGTCATATATTAGGATTCTGGCTTTACAGCTAGCGCCCTTTTGACAGGTCAAGACGAGGAAGCATGCTTTGTGCATCAGTTACCAGGGTGATGGAAGCTACCTCAAAGAGGGAAAATGTGGTGTCTACATCCGGGTTATACCTGGTGAACTAAGGCCTACTATACAATAAGATAAGGAACCTCTTCAATGTATGTAGTCTAATACTGTAGTTTGATTGGCTACATATATATAAATTTAATAAACCCCTCTAATGTGTAGAGGATCGATTTGTGAGATTATGAGATTATTGCAGAAATACAGTCCACTTAACATTATACAAATTGCTGTCGAAGTATATAAATTAACGTAAATATAAATTCTATATAAATTCATATACACTTCTGCGCTCTCGGCGAAGGTCACTCAGCCAACCGTATGTGCGCGCGGCGTTTTTATCGCTTAAGCGTAAAAACAAAAATGTGTATACTCTTTTTACTTTTCTGACCTTATTTTTCATGCTACATATTTCAATTTGGTACCAACGTGTTCGCAATAATATTCTCTAGAAGAACATCAGTAAAGAAAGTCACGAAAGCTATAGAGATACCAGCATGAAATAAATAACTACGAAGATGAGTCACCGTGAGCGCTCAACAGCAACAAAATGTTTTTACTCTTGGGATTATTATCACCTCTACAATTGTCCTACAGCCTTAATTTTGGTATCAATGGACTCCCAATAAAATTCCCAAAACGGTGATATGAATATAATCGTAGAATAATGGTCCCGGCCCTCCCGCAAGAGTGTGGGAACTGGGCGCACTGTTACCCGGTAACGGTGACCGGACGACACACGCGCGAAACGTTGCTTTGAAAGTTTATACTTATTTCACTGTTCCGGTATTATTATTGTATGTATGTCATTCATTTTTGTGGCAGTGTTTTCGCAATAGAATGTTCTATGAGCTAAATTATACTACACAAACTTGGACCAAATAGGTGTACTTACCAAGGGAAGGCTGGTTGTGGAACAGTAAGTTGAGCATTTGTTCTTCACTCCACCTTCTTCAGGTTCTTCATTCCGGAAGTTGCTCAACAGATGGTTTGTAGGTGGAGTGAAGCTGTTGCGGGTGGTTACTTCTTCACCACCCAATACACCTGTTTCCGGTGGTAATTGGTGTAGCAGGGAACAACATAGAGTGCAACACCACAGGTCTTGCATCCATAGTTCGTGTCCTTCCTTTTACCGGACCGTGCGCATGCATGACACTTGAGACGTTTGGGCAGTCTGTAAATTTCATGTTTCAGTTTGTAGTTCATGCGATTTTCTGAATCAACAATAGGGCGTCCAGGTCCTCTCGCTGGAGGTGTAACAGGAGTTGCAGGAGAGTCAAATTCATCTGACAAAACAGTTTTGTCAACTGGCAGTGTGGCAGACATGTCGGGTTCAGATTCGTTGTCTGCTTCATCTTGAGGTGGTGTAGTGAACAAAGGCCGCCTCACACCAGATGGTCCAGGAGTTGGCATGGCGTCAGCATTGGCAGGAGCTGTGTCATCATTTATGTCTGGAGCGTGCCACAAGTGTTGAGATGATGATGTTGTTTTAGGCCACTCCTCTGTGTCCCAGTGCAATAGGGCCCAGATTGCCACTTCGTGGAACTGTAGCAATGTTAGCTTTTTTCGATCAGTTGTGTTGTATTTGTACAAAACATAGGCATTATGCAATGCCATTTGCAGGAAATAAAAGGTAATCTTTTTGGTCCACTTGTGAGTTTTCCTGGTAAAATGGTAATATTTAACCATTTGATCGAAGTGGTCCACACCTTTCATGAACTTATTGTACTCGCAAATTGCAGTCGGTTTGTTCACTGTTACCTGTTGTATTCCACTTGTTCCGTCTCGGTTGCGAATTCGCTTCCTTCGCTGAACTCGCTGAGTGTCTGCATTGTGGATGTTGGTAATGATTGAAACCACTCGCTTGTCTTTCCACAGGAGAATGAAGGTATTATCTTTGCGGCGGTATACTGTGGTATCCAGTGGAAGTTTACCCTTGGCTAGAGCTTGCAATACCTTTGGGGCGCCACATAGCATTCTAATTGTGCCACATGTGTACACCCCAAGTTCTCTCAATGTTTCTGTCAGGGTAACCGAGTTGTAGTAATTATCCATGTACAAATGGTAACCCTGGTTCACTAAAGGCTGCATCAACCCCGTTACTGTATCCACTATCGTCTTACCAATACCTGAGTATACGTCAAAGTCATATATGTACCCAGAGACAGATTCAGCAAGCATATAAAGTTTCACACCATACTTGTCTGGTTTGTTTGGATTGTACACTTTGAAGGATAGTCTGCCTCGCCATGCCATTGTACCCTCATCCAAACACAACTCTTTCTTGGGGATGTAAACTTGAGCAAACCTCTCTTTCAAGTAATCCATCACTGGTCTCACTTTTATCAACTTATCACGATTGTTCACGGGCACTGCATTGGTATTGAATGTGTGGAAAAACTGGTTTATATGCTGGAATCGTCTGGACGGCATGAACAAGCTGAAGAAACGAGCATGCCATGGCTTTGCTGTTTGCCAATACATCCTCATAGTTGGGAGCCTAATTATGCCCATCAATATGAACAGTCCTAGGAATCGCGCCATTTCACTCACCTTCACTGGGGTCCAAATATCTGATACATTTTCATTGGCCATCCGGAATAACTGCGAGGCGTACAAATTTGTTTCAACGGTAAAGAACTCAAGGAGGGCACGCGTGATGAACAATTGAATATAAGCCAGTGCACTAGTAGGCTTGGGAATTTTCAGTCCAGGATTTCCAGTAAAATCATCAACAACTGGAGAAGTATTGCTACGACTCCAGCCCTCACCAGCCACAGCCGGCCGAGTACGTACTGTACGTGTATGCCTTTCAGCAGGCTCGAATGAATCCTCATCACTTATACTTTCCTCATCACTTGGCGCAATTTGTCGTGTGTTCCTACGACGACTAACATGTCTGGTAGCTACTTTTCTAGGTAGCCTAGATGCACCACGTGTGCGCCGAGATGGAGGAGGAGGGGGGGTCGCGGTGCCTCCTCTTCCTCGGTGAGGGCCTCAGTCTCCTCATCACTCGTTGCCGTATCATTCCCTCTAGCTCTAGGTACACTATAATCGTTGTGGGTTCTAAAATCTTCCTCCAATACCTCTACATCAAATTCAGCTTCTGATAAATCCTCCACAAGGCCTGGAATTTTCGTTGGTGTGAGCTTCACTCCGCTCCACTTCTTAAAAATTTGGGTTATTTTGTCCACTCTCGATGACCTGGAGGCTTCCTTGGGCGTAGAAGTGCTTGGGCCTTGACCTTGATCCATTTTTGATGAAGTAATTGGGTATAATCCACACGGAAACGGGTAAAAATGCTCGAGTTTGGCGCGCGAGGGGAGCGTGATCGACTCACGACACGTGACACGAAAACAATGGGCCCGTCACTAGACCGGGTACTCCGACGCGCCAGGCGGCCTAGTGGTGAGAAAGAGAACTTCATGGCACGTCGTTTGAAACAAACCCCAATGAAATCGGATTAAAATTGAATTTTATACAAATATTTTAGAAGAAGACATAACTTTATGTCCACTATGCGTTTACGTTAGACGAAACCGGACGCGCCGGCGCGTCCAGATAGCGCGATAGTGTTTTAAATAAATATAAATCTCACAGGTCGGTTCCCACATAATTTGGTCCTTTGAACCGGATTATTTGGTCCTTTGAACCCATATTTGGTCATCTTAGTACCGGATGAACCAGTTAACCAATGGATTTATTAAACATACTAGTGCAGTGTGATTTAAACAAAGGCCAGCAGTCAAAGACGGCGGCGTTGCCTTGAGCGAGTTCATGAGCCCCGCTCAGTTCAGATCAGCCTCATCAGCGGTTTCATGCACACCCACAGATTTGGTGGCGTGTTATTCTGTGAAATGACAGTGCTAATATTGAAGCCAGCCAAATTAGTGGCTGTGGTTTCGCGAGATTGTTCACTGATTTCGTGGTGTTAAATTTCGCGAGAGATTATCTACGAATTTTGTGGAGTTTATTTCACGAGGTCACTAATAATATTTAATACTTCTTGATAATATTAGAAGTTTTATAGAGGCAATTAAGAGGCTATTATCAATAATTGTGTATATTATTTCTCCAAAATAGAGAATTATTTAATATATATTGCACTAGTGATCTCAATATAATATTTACTAATTGCCAACCCACAACAGGGTAGGATATTACCATTGACTAGTTGAACTATTTATTGTTCATCCTAGTCCCATTATTACCATAGTCTAGTGGTACTATATTGAACAAACTAGCACCATTAATGAATGGTGCAGACCCTATTTTGGGTGTAATTTTTATCAACTCGAGTTGAGTTGTGTATATATAATAATTTACTTATGATCATTACACCTTTGAGTGATTAATTAGTGTCTATACCATCCTAGGGTGATACAGAAGAGCTAACCTAAAGGTACTTGCAGTGACACTGGTTTATCACTCAAATCATTAGCGTGTATGATTGTATATATATAATGTGTATTAATTTTAAGTGCTAACCTCTAGTAGAGGTAGGATTACAGCCTAGTGAGTGCAGAAATTTTACCCTAGGCTACCATCAGTGCTTGTTCAGTATTATGAGCGACCCAAGTACAAGCCCCACAAGGCTTCACCAACTAGCCAGGATGGATAATGCAGGGAGAATGAAAAGAACCCTTGCAGGTCTTAAAGGCCACTTAACAAGACAGATCAAGAAATGTGAAGATTTGTCACAACAATCTCCAGTTGATTATGCTGACCTGGAAAGCTATTGTCAAGCAGCTGCAGGTAAATTTGAGCAAATCAAATGCCAAATAGCAACATATGTGGCTGAACTTGCCAACACTAATTTATCAGAAACAGAAATAGACGACATTATGGTTGATCTTGCGAATTATGAAGATCACACTCAGGCCACGTTACAGCCTTATGTCAAATTAATTGCCCAGAACAAGGCAACAACAACAATTGCATCTAATACGAGTCAAGCAGAAGCTCGACTCCCTCCAATTAATTTACCCACTTTCTCAGGAAAGGATGAGGAAGATTGGGACGAATTTTGGAACAAATTCGTTGACCTTGTGGACTCAAAACAATCTTTACCAAAGAGTAGTAAATTCTCTTATTTGCAAGGTCAATTATCAGGTGAGGCTAAAACAGTAGTATCCCATCTGAGATTAACTAATGACGGCTATGATCTGGCAGTAAATCTCCTCAAGGATAATTATGCTGATCCAGAAGTAAGAACATCACATTTAGTTCATGAGCTGTTGCATTTACCCCCACCGGAGGCTTCAGCTGATTCACTCCAAGTCTTCAAGCTGGAGGTAGAATCATTGATCAATGCCCTCAGCCTGACAGCAGATACAAACGGGGCTGAGTGGGACTTGAAAATAATTGTCCAGGAGAAAATACCTAGGGACATATTGAGACAAATGAGTGCTCATTACAATAAAAGCATCTTATCCATGAGTGAAATATCTGAAGGTTTAAAGTCAGTAGTTCATCAATTACGAACACATGACAAATTAAAACCACCAAGTAAACCCTCAGAAACCAATAATAGTAAACCACAGAGTACCAAAGGTACTCCAAATCAATCTAGACAATATAATTCAGCACCAAAGTGGAACAGTAGCAGTGTGGGCGTATATGCAGTGGGACCCTCCAAGCCTATAGTTACTGTGTCACCCAAGAACGTGACACCAAAGGGTACTGGAAGCTATGGAATGTGTTTGTTCTTCAATGAGAAACATTCAATGTACCACTGCCCTATTTTTCCTGATAGTGACGCCCGTGTTGAGCGACTCAAAGATTTGCAACATTGCACGAGGTGCCTCAGGAAACATAACATCAAGGACTGTGAGACCCAATTACACACCTGTAATAGGTGTAACAAAGGTCAGCACCATGCAGCATTGTGCAGAGACACCAAAACAACGTGTCCAAACTCCAAGGTGGAAGATATCATCCCCACCACAGTACAGTACTGCAAGGTGCAACAAACAAAGAGTGTCCAATCGGCAAAGTCTAAAGGTAATACGACTTTGCCTACTGCCCAAATTACCATCCTGAATAAGAGGGCCATGATCCATACCCGTGGGTAGTTTGACCAAGGATCCCAGAGAACATTTGTCACTAAAAAGTTGGCAGATGAACTACAATTAAGGCCTGTAGCCCAGATGTCTTTCAATATCTCAGGGTTTGTAACAGATGCAGGACCTCAAGTCTACCAGGTGGTACAACCATCAGTACGTTTAGGCAGGTACGTCTGTAGAGTACAAGCCATTGTGGTGGACAAAATACCAGTAGACCTACAAGTTCAAGGTCTGAGAGCAACAGCCAAATTCCTGAGAAATAGAGGAATAAAATTGGCAGATAATATTAAGTCTGATCACCTCACCGACTTCGGTCTCCTTGTTGGGACAGACTATTGCCATCGATTCATCGGTAGCCCTACTAAATATCAGGGTATACCCATGTTAAACTCTGCAGGAGGTAAATTACTCTCAGGCCCAGTATCAAGCCTGAGGAGACCTATGACTGCAGATAAACAATACTAGTAGAAATCTAAATTTGTCAGCTGAATATATTTCTCCAGATGCATTATACTAAGGAGATTACAGCTGACTATACCAACAGAGGTTGATGTTAGTATCATCATTTAAAACTGAATATGAGTTCATGAGGCCTCAGTGGCAAATCAGTGAACAGTAGCCTAAACAGCTACAAGTCACTGCGACCAATGTCACTGAACCCACTGCAGTCTCAGAACCATACTTTACTTTAATGATGAGCTATTCAATCTTCTGAATCAATTAACTAAATTAAACCCCAATAAAGCTGATGACTGATTTGATACATTTAATATTTAATCAAGATGTATTCCATGGGCCTCAGTGTTTCTATATCAGTGACCAGTTACTTGAACAAACTTCAAGTTATATCTAATGTCACTGATCTCACTGCAGTCCCTGAATCATACTTGACTGTAGTACTTGATCGCATTCAGTCTTCTGGGTTAAATAATATGTAATTAGGCTTGAATATTAGCCTTTCAAGAGTTAACAGGGAAATGAAATCGCATTAGACTTCTAACCCCTGCAATTCTAGTACGGGACATCCGTCCTGTACGCACATACGCACAAATGTGTGATTACTAACTACTAACATCAAATTAACTTAATAATTCGAAGGAGGAGTATCAGTGTTCATCTGTTCTAAATAGGACTTCGACCCGTGAGCAGCCCCTGGGGAATTATGTCGGAAAATCCGACACCTTTTAATAATATCATACAGACAGATAATTGCTGCTGTATTGTATAAACAAGTTACCCATAGAAAATGTAAATTGTAGTGGAATTACCGTCTATAGAAAACGGGATATCATTCCACATACTGTTATAAATTCACGACCTATTATGGTGGGATTTATTCTTAAATACATTAGTCTTTGGACTTTGCCATCATAAAAACATCTCATATAAATTAACTTAATTATCAATATTAAAGTAGAGTAAATGTGACCCGTCTATCACTTTCTGTCATCTGGACAATGTAGGCCAGTAGCGTCAGGGTGAGGGGGTGGTCAGCCATTGTTTGTACTTAGACCAGAGAGGCTCACGGGATCAAATACGGCTCCTGTTAATTTTACTTGGACGAAGTGAAATGGAAACCAAAGGTGTACCATCATCAACACGCTGTCAACAAATTAGAGTTAAGTGTTCTGCCGAAACCCATTTATCTATCATTTATGGCCATTAATGTCATTAGGTAGGGTGACCTGGTTAGAGCACGAGATCGCCTCATACTAAAGGTAATTAAGCCTAGGTCTGTATGGTTCCATGTACAGTGTTTTCTCTGATATAGTTGTCATATATTAGGATTCTGGCTTTACAGCTAGCGCCCTTTTGACAGGTCAAGACGAGGAAGCATGCTTTGTGCATCAGTTACCAGGGTGATGGAAGCTACCTCAAAGAGGGAAAATGTGGTGTCTACATCTGGGTTATACCTCGTGAACTAAGGCCTGCTGTACAATAAGATAAGGAACCTCTTCTATTATGTAGTCTAATACTGTAGTTTGATTGGCTGCATATATATAAATTTAATAAACCCCCCTAATGTGTAGAGGATCGATTTGTGAGATTATTGCAGAAATACAGTCCACTTAACATCATACAAATTGCTATCGAAGTATATAAATTAATGTAAATATAAATTCTATATAAATTCATATAAATTAAATAAATATAAATCTCACAGGTCGGTTCCCACACCCCCAGAAACCCCCAGTCCCCCCCCAGACCCCCGGTGAAAGGGGGAACTCTGGCACCAGAGTTTCCAAGAAGAGTCTCAAAGTTTGGTACACCAATAGCTGATGGGGTAGCCAATAAAGGAGAAGAGATAAAAGAAAGAGTTAGTGAGGCAGACCCAGACATAGTGGCAATAGTGGAAACTAAAATAAATGGCATGATCTCGGATGCAATCTTTCCAGAGGGGTACCAGGTGATAAGAAAAGAAAGGACACAGAGACAGGGAGGAGGAGTGGCACTCCTAATAAAGTGGAAATGGAAGTTTGATGAGCTGGAAAATCCGGGTCACAATGAAAGCACGAGCTCCATACATGGAACTCTGACAGTGGATGGGATGAAGATTGTAATCATGATACTCTACAATCCCCCACCAAACAGTAGAAGACCCCAGGCAGGAGTATGAGGACAGCAACAAGGCATGCATAGATGAACTGCAGAGGGCAGAAACAATAGTGCATAGAATAAGAGCGAAGCTGCTGGTCATGGGGGACCTAGCAGTCTCCGTGGTGTAGTGGTAAGACACTCGCCTGGCGTTCTGCGAGCGCTATGTCATGGCTTCGTATCCTGGCCGGGGAGGATTTACTGGGGGTAATTTCTTAACTGTAGCCTCTGTTTAACGCAACTGTAAAATGTGTACTTAGATGAAAAAACGATTCTTCGCGACAGGGGATCGTATTCCAGGGACCTGCCCGAAACGCTACGCGTACTAGTGGCTGTACAAGAATGTAACAACTCTTGTATATATATCTCAAAAAATATAAATAAATAAATAAATCACGGAGAGATAGATTGGGAAACGAGGAATCCCCATAGCGGGGAGGAGACCTGGGGAGCGAAGCTGGTAGACGTAATTGACAGGAATTTCCTAACACAGCATGTGAAGGAAGATACTAGGGAAAGAGGAGGAGATACGCCCAGCCTATTAGATCTCATTTTCACCCAGAATGTAGAAGACATCGAGCAGTTGGAACATGAAATACCACTAGGAGTCAGTGACCATTGTGTCCAAGTCTTTGACTACATGATGGAGCTTAAAATTGTGACCAAAGGACAAGAGTTCCGGGAAAGGAGACTTGAGTACAGAAAAGGGGACTGCAGAAGGATAAGGGGCTACCAGGGAGAAGTGCAGTAGGAGGAAGAACTTAGAGGAAAAACAGTGCAAGGTATGATGAACCAAGTCATGTGGAAATGCAAGGAGGCTGAAGAGAGATTTATTCCAACAGTAAAGGAAAAAAGCAGGAGGGAATATAATAACCTATGGTTTAATAGACAGTGTCAGGAAGCAAAGGTGAGAAGCAGGAGGGAGTGGAGGAAGTACAGAAGACATAGTTCAGAGGACAACAGGATTAGATGTAACAGAGATAGGAATGATTACATTACCATAAGACGAGTGTCGGAAAGAAATTATGAGAATGATATTGCAATCAAAGCGAAAAAGCAACCTAAATTACTACATAGCTACATAAGAAGGAAGATGTAGGTAAATGACCAAGTGACAAGACTGAGGAAAACAAGGAAATCTGCGAGGTACTGAATGCAAGTTTCCATGGAGTGTTCACAACCGAGCCTGAGCAGCTCTCATTGTTAGAAGCGATTACCCTAGATGAAAGACTAACAGATAAAGAGGTGACAGCAGAGGAGGTAATGAAACAGTTGACTACACTGGATGCAACTAAAGCGGTTGGACCTGACAAAGTATCACCGTGGATACTAAAAAAGGCAGCGCAGGCTCTCAGGGTGCCGCTGGCAATGATCTTCAATGAGTCACTTATGTCGGGAGAATTGCCCAGTGCCCGGAAGGAGGCAAATGTCGTACCGATTTTCAAGAAAGGTGATAGGGAGGAGGCACTTAACTACAGACCCGTATCACTGACAGGCATCCCCTGCAAAATACTTGAAAGAATAATTAGGGTAAGACTTGTTGAGCACCTGGAGAGCATTGGGTTTGTAAGCAAGCACCAACATGGGTTCTGGACAGGGAAATCATGCCTAGCAAACCTTTTAGAATTCTATGATAAAGTAACAAGGATAAGGCAGGACAGAGAAGGCTGGGCAGACTGCATATTTCTTGACTGCCTAAGGACCTTTGATACAGTACCGCACATGATACTGCTATACAAACTTGAGAGGCAGGCAGAAGTAAGCGGAAAGGCCCTAGCATGGGTGAAGAACTACCTAACAGGAAGGAGCAAGAGGGTAATGGTAAGGGGCGAGAAGTCGGAATGGCGTACAGTAACAAGTGGAGTACCTCAAGGATCGGTGCTGGGACCAATCCTCTTTCTAATTTACGTAAATGATATGTTTACAGGAGTGGAATCATACATGTCAATGTTTGCGGATGATGCAAAATTAATGAGAAGAGCTGTGACAGACGAGGATTGTAGGATCTTCCAAGAGGACTTAAACAGGTTGCAGAGTTGGTCAGGAAAATGGCTACTGGAGTTCAAATCCGGTAAATATAAAGTTATAGAAATGGGATCAGGTGATAGGAGACCAAAGGGACAGTTCACAATGAAGGGGAACTGCCTACCTGTAACGATTCGAGAAAGAGACCTGGCAGTGGATGTGACACCTAGTCTAACTCCTGAGGCACATATAAATAGCATAACGACAGCAGTGTACTCTACACTGGCGAAAATTAGAACTTCATTCAGAAACCTAAGTGAGGAGGCTTTTAGTGCACTTTACACTGCCTACGTGAGACCAGTCTTAGAGTATGCTGCGCCATCATGGAGCCCCCACCTGAAGAAACACATAAGAAAACTGGAGAAGGTTCAGAGGTTTGCGACGAGGCTTGTCCCAGAGTTACGAGGGATGGGATATGAAGAGCGTCTGAAGGAACTGAACCTTACGACACTAGAGAAAAGAAGGGAGAGAGGAGACATGATAGGGACATATAAAATACTCCGGGGAATTGACAAAGTGGAAATAGATGAAATGTTCACACGGAATAATAACAGAACGAGGGGACATGGATGGAAACTGGAAACTCAGATGAGTCACAGAGATGTTAGGAAGTTTTCTTCTAGCGTGAGAGTAGTGGAAAAATGGAATGCACTTGGGGAACAGGTTGTGGAAGCAAACTCTATTCATGCTTTTAAAATTAGGTATGATAGGAAAATGGGACAGGAGTCATTGCTGTAAACAACCGATAGCTAAAAAGGCGGGATCCAAGAGTCAGTGCTCGATTCTGCAAGCACAAATAGGTGAGTACAAATAGGTGAGTACACACACACACACACACATACATACCTAAGGCCTGTAATTCACTGGCACTGAATTACAGGCCAGTGTCCCAAACCTGCATACCATGCAAGCTGATGGAGAAGATTGTGCGAAGAAAGCTAGTGGAGCACCTGGAGCGAAAAAACTTTGTAACACAGCATCAACATGGATTCAGGGATGGCAGGTCCTGCCTCACAGTGTTACTTGAATTCTATGATCAGGCAACAAAAATAAGGCAAGAAAGAGAAGGATGGGCAGACTGCATATTTTTGGATTGTCAGAAAGTCTTTGATACACTGCCACACAAGAGGCTAGTGAAAAAGCTGGAGATGCAGGCTGGAGTGAAGGGGAAGGTACTCCATTGGATACAGGAGTACCTAGGCAACAGGAGACAACGAGTCAGTGTGAGGGGTGAGGTCTCAGATTGGCGAGACGTTACGAGTGGAGTCCCGCAGGGGTCAGTCCTTGGACCTATACTGTTTCTGATATATGTAAAAGACCTCCCTGAGGGTATAAAATCGTTTCTCTCAATGTTTGCCGATGATGCAAAAATTATGAGGAAGATTGAAACTGAGGACGATAGTAGGAGGCTACAAGATGACCTAGACAGAGTGAATGGTCCAACAAATGGCTGTTGAAGTTCAACCCGAGTAAGTGCAAAGTAATGAAACTAGGCATTGGAAACAGGAGGCCAGACACAGGATACAGAATAAGAGATGAAGTACTTAATGAAACGGACAGAGAGAAAGATCTAGAAGTTGATATCACACCAAACCTGTCTCCTGAAGCCCACATAAAAAGAATAAGGTCTGCGGCATATGCGAGGCTGGCTATCATCAGAACAGCGTTCAGGAACCTGTGTAAGGAATCATTCAGAATCTTGTACACCACATATGTAAGACCAATCCTGGAGTATGCGGCCCGAGCATGGAGCCCGTACCTTGTCAAGCACAAGACGAAGCTGGAAAAAGTCCAAAGGTATGCCACTAGACTAGTCCCAGAACTAAGAGGCATGAGTTACGAGGAAAGGCTGCGGGAAATGCACCTTACGACACTGGAAGACAGAAGAGTAAGGGGAGACATGATCACAACTTACAAAATCCTCAGAGGAATTGACCGGGTAAACAAGGATAAACTATTCAACACTGGTGGGATGCGAACAAGGGGACACAGGTGGAAACTGAGTACCCACATGAGCCACAGAGACGTTAGAAGGAACTTTTTCAGTGTCATAGTAGTTAACCGATGGAATGCATTAGGCAGTGATGTGGCGCAGGCTGACTTCATACACAGTTTCAAATGTAGATATGATAGAGCCCAGTAGGCTCAGGAATCTGTACACCAGTTGATTGACAGTTGAGAGGCGGGACCAAAGAGCCAAAGCTCAACCCCTGCAAGCATAAATAGGTGAGTGCAAATAGGTGAGCACACACACACACACACACACACACACACACACACACACACGATACAAAGATGCGAGAAACAACTACACGGCAGTGAGGAGAGAGGCAGAAAGAAATTTTGAAAATGGGATTGCAGACAAATGTAAAACAGAACCATGTCTGTTTTATATACTCATAAACAACAAATTGCAGGTAATGGATAATATTCAGAGGTTGCAAATGGGAAATAGATTCACGGAAAATGAAAAGGAAATGTGTGTAACATTAAACGAAAAGTTCCAAAGTGTGTTTGTACAAAATGAATTCTTCAGGGAACCAGACACAATAAGAATTCCAGAGAACAACATAGAGCACATAGAGGTGTCTAAAGACGAAGTGGAAAAAATGCTCAAGGAGCTAAATAAGAACAAAACAGTTGGCCCAAATGGAAATTCACCATGGGTTCTGAGAGAATGTGCACCTGAGCTCAGCATTCCACTTCAACTGATTTTTCAGGCATCCCTGTTTACAGGAGTTGTAGCTGATGTGTGGAAAAAGGCTAACATAGTTCCAATCTACAAAAGTGGAAGCAGGGAAGACCACCTTAATTATAGACCTGTATCATTGACAAGTGTAATAGTCAAAATATTGGAAAAAATAATTAAAACTAAATGGGTAGAACACCTGGAGAGAAATGATATAAAATCAGACAGACAGTATGGTTTTCGATCTGGAAGATCCTGTGTATCGAATTTACTCAGTTTCTATGATCGAGCAACAGAGATATTACAGGAAAGAAATGGTTGGGTTGACTCCATCTATCTGGACCTAAAAAAGGATGTCGACAGAGTTCCGCATAAGAGGTTGTTCTGGAAACTGGAAAATATTGGAGGGGTGACAGGTAAGCTTCTAACATGGATGAAAAATTTTCTAGCTGATAGAAAAATGAGGGCAGTGATCAGAGGCAATGTATCGGACTGGAGAAATGTCACAAGTGGAGTACCACAGGGTTCAGTTCTTGCACCAGTGATGTTTATTGTCTACATAAATGATCTACCAGTTGGTATACAGAATTATATGAACATGTTTGCTGATGATGCTAAGATAATAGGAAAGATAAGAAACTTAGATGATTGTCATGCCCTTCAAGATGGCCTGGACAAAATAAGTATATGGAGCACCACTTATCTAAAGGGAATTTAATGTTAATAAATGCTATGTTATGGAATGTGGAATAGGAGAACATAGACCCCACACAACCTATATATTATGTGATAAATCTTTAAAGAATTCTGATAAAGAAAGAAATCTAAGGGTGGTTCTAGATACAAAAATATCACCTGAGGACCACATAAAGAATATTGTGCGAGGAGCCTATGCCACGCTTTCTAACTTCAGAATTGCTTTTAAATACATGGATAGCAATATACTAAAGAAATTATTCACGACTTTTGTTAGGCCAAAGCTAGAATATGCAGCGGTTGTGTGGTGCCCATATCTTAAGAAGCACATCAACAAAATGGAAAAGGTGCAAAGACATGCTACTAAGTGGCTCCCAGAACTGAAGGGCAAGAGCTACGAAGAAAGGTTAGAGGCATTAATATGCCAAAACTAGAAGACAGAAGAAAAGGAGGTGATATGATCACTACATACAAAATAGTAACAGGAATTGATAAAATCGATAGGGATGATTTCCTGAGACCTGGAACTTTAAGAACAAGAGGTCATAGATTTAAACTAGCTAAACACAGATGCCGAAGAAATATAAGAAAATTCACTTTCGCAAACAGAGTGGTAGACGGTTGGAACAAGTTAGGGGAGAAGGTGGTGGAGGCCAAGACCGTCAGTTGTTTCAAAGCGTTATATGGCAAAGAGTGCTGGGAAGACGGGACACCACGAGTGTAGCTCTCATCCTGTAACTACACTTAGGTAATTACACACACACACACACACACACTAACCCCTGTCCCCTGAAGCCCATATCAAGAGGATAACATCAGCGGCATAAGCCAGGCTGGCCAACATAAGAACGACCTTTAGAAACTTGTGTAAGGAATCTTTCAGAACTTTGTATCCCACATATGTCCCACCAATCCCTGAGTATGCGGCTCCAACATGGAGTTCATATCTAATCAAGCATAAGACTAAGCTGGAAAAGGTTCAAAGGTTTGCCACCAGACTAGTACCCGAATTGAGCGGGTATGAGCTCTGAGGAGAGACTACGGGAATTTAACCTCACGTCACTGGGAGATAGAGAAGTTAGGGGGGACAAGATCTCCACATACAAGATTCTCAGAATTGATAGGCGTGGATAAAGACAAACTATTTAACAGAAGGGGCACACACACTAGGGGACACAGGTGGAAGTTCAGTGCCCAAATGAGCTATAGAGATATTGGAAAGAAATTTTTTGGGGTCAGAGTAGTTGACAAATGGAATGCATTAGGCAGTGATGTGGTGGAGGCTGACTCCATACACAGCTTCAAGTGTAGAGCTCAACCCCTGCAAGCACAACTAGGTAAGTACTCTCTCTCACACACACACACACACACACCCATACACACTCACATATATTACAGCCGGTGGTTGAGTGGACAGCACGCTATACACATAATCCTGGGTTCGATTCCCGGCGCTGGCGAGAAACAATGGACAGAGTTTCTTTCCCCCTGATACACCTGTTACCTAGCAGGAAATAGGTACCTGGAAGTTAGACAGTTGTTACGAGCTGCATCCTGGGTGTGTAACAGTTGATTGATTGACAGGTGAGAGGCGGGCCATTCCCTGCAAGCACGACCAGGTGACTACACACATTCACATGTTCACACATTCACTGGACCAAAGTGTCAGAGCTCAACCCCCGCAAGTACAACTAGGTAAGTACATTTAATTGACTAAAATTAACGCATGTTTTACGTTAAAAAGACGACTCTATATAAATAGTTACAGGTGTCACCTTTCTGTGACTAAATAAAAACATTAAACAAGTTTGTTTCCTGGTAATTTATTGGGCACATTAAAAAATACATTCTAGGCTTCGTTTTTATTTTGAGATTTCACGAGTTTCTCCAACAATATACAAGTTTGTGTAAAATATGGAAATATGAATATATCTCTTTATCTCTCTTAAATATCACTCCAATCGTTTTTTTAAAGGTTTTCGTAGATGCATGCAATATTACATGAAGGAGTTGGTGTTTTGGGAAAGCTATTGAGCACATTAAAAATTATATTTTAGGGTTCATTAGTATTTTGAGATTTTAAGAGTTTCTTTAACAAAATACAAGATCATGAATATTTGTAAATGTGAATTTATCTCCTTACCTCTTAACATCGCTTCAGTCACGTTTGAAACCAAATCAAACATGCTTTCAACATTACAAGAAGGAGTTTGAGGCTTGGGAAAGCTATTGAGCACATTAAAAATTATATTGTAGGGTCCGTTTTCCATATGAGAATTCAGGATTTTCTCTAACACTATACAAGAGCGTATAAAATTTGAAAGATGTGACTATTGGCTCCAGTCACGTTTTTAAAGATTTTCAAAGATGCCAGCAACAACACATGAAGTATTTCGAATCTTTGGAAAGCTACTGAGCACAATAAAAATTATACTGTTGGTCCGTTTTCGTTTTGAGATTTCAAGATTTTCTCAATCAAAATCATAGACCATTATAAATTATTGAAGATATGAATGTATCCTTTTACCTCTCTTAATATGACTCCAATTGCAATTTTTATTATTTTCATAGTTGGACGCAACATTACATGGTGTTTATGTCTTGGGAAAGGTAATGATCACATTAAAAATACTTTTCTATGGAAAATTTTTATTTTAAGATTTCATGAGTTTATCTAAATACAAGATTGTTATATAATATGGAAGATGTCACTATATCTCTTTTCCTCCCATAATAAGGCTCCAAATGCGTTTTTAAAGCTTTTTATGAATACACGCAACATTACAAGAAGGATTTGGTGTTATGAGAATGATATTGAGCACAATAAAACTATTTTATAGGGATCCTTTGTAATGTGAGAGTTATCCAGTTTCTCTAACAAAATACAAGATCGTGTAAAATATGGATATGTGAATATATTTATTTACCTCTCTTGATATGGCATCAATTTTACTTTTCGAAATTTTGAATTATGCACGTGACATTACAAGAAGGAGTTAAAGTCTCGGGAAGGTTATTGAGCTCATTAAAATTTATATTGTGTGGTCGGTTTTTGTATTTATTATTTCTTGATTTTCTCTAAAAAGTGCATGATCGTCATAAAATATGGAAGTAAGATTATATCTCTTTACATCTCTTGTTATGGCTCCAATCGCGTTTTTAAAGATGTTTCTAGATACACACAACAGTCCAAGAAGGAGTTGGGATCGTGGGAAAGAAATTGAGCACATTAAAATTGATATTGTATGGTCTGTTTTTGTTTTAAGATTTCATGAGTTTCTCTAACAAAATAAGGGATCGTTATTATATATGAAGGACGTATTTATATCTCTTTACCTCTCTTAAAATGGTTTCAATAGTTGTTTTTTAAGATTTTCATAATTAAAAACAGCTTTACAAAAAAGGAGTTGGTGTCATGGGAAAATTAATGGGCACATTAAAAAATCTTCTGTAGGATTAGTTTTCGCTTTGAGATATCATGAGTTTTTCTTACAAAATAGACGATTTTTATAAAATATGGAAGATGTAACTATATATCTTTACCTCTCTAAATATGGCTCCAAACGCATTTTTAATAATTTTGATAAAAACGTGTAACATTACGAGAAGAATTTAGTGATACAGGAAATCTATTGAGCACATTACAAATTTCGTTTTACGTTTCGTTTATATTTTCAGATTTCACAACTTATTCTAACAATATACAAGATCGTGTAAAATATGGAAATATATATATATATATAATCTTAACCCTCTTAATATAGCTTCAATCGCGTTTTTTAAAATTTTCATAGATGCATGCAACATTACAAGGAGTTGGTGTTTTGGGAATGCAGTTGAGCACAAAAAATAGTATTAAATAGGAATCGTTTATATTTTGAGATTTCATATTTTTCTCTAACAATATACAAGATCCTTATAAAATATGGAAGATGTTATTATATCTCTTCAGCTCTGTTAACATGACTTCAATCACGCTCTTAAAGGTTTCAAAGATGCCTGCAGCATTACAAGAAGTAGTTGGAGTCTTCAGAAGGCTAATGAGCACATTAAAAATTATGTTGTATGGTCCTTTTGCGTTTGGAGATTTCATGAGTTTCTCTAACAAAATACTAGATCTTTATAAAATATGAAGGATATGTATATATCTCTTAACCTTTCGTTTTAATGCTCTAATTACGTTTTATGAAGATTTTGAAGATTCGAACCTTTCACACTCCAGAAGGGTTCGAATCCATCTGGGGTGATGAGTTTCCAGTTGCATAAATATATATATATATATATATATATATATATATATATATATATATATATATATATATATATATATATATATATATATATATTGTGGGATATTTGGGGCTTGAATCAGATTATTTAAATATTAATGTAGTAAATTAAATTACGAAGGACCACCCGCTTTTATAGTAAAGAGGGAAACTGAGAATTTCTGATCATTAGATAATTCCTAGAGAAACCAGTAACAATGGATAAAAATACTAGAAAATATGATCATAGAAATAATTAATGGGCTGTATAATTAAATGAATCAAACCCTCAAGCACCTACATTGGGGGGTTATTACTGGAGGTAAATACGTCCAGGAATTAGTGTGGTTCGTTCACTAATTCAATTAATAATAATCTAATCCTATAAAAATTATATTGAAACTGATATCATTACCATAAATAGGAACATAGATTATGAGCATAGTAATGAGAGTTACAATAAACCACATATTAATCCTGAGGAATTCTGCACATAAGAAATTGCAATAGAATCATGAAAGAAAATAAATCTTAGCTTAATGACGATTCCTTCAGACAAGCCATGGAAGTTCCTCTTATTCTCTGGACTCGATCGACTTACGAATGAGACGGATTAACATGGGAGAAGGCGGCATGGAGAATTCTTCTCTCGTGCTGCAAGACAAATATTTACAGTAGCAACTAATTTAACTACTGAATCTATATATTCAAGAAATTGAGAATTACAGGTGACAAAATTTAATCACCTGTTATTAGATGTTATCGTGCATCATAACGGTCAATCACCCAGCTACTACTAAACTCTTTACCCGATGCATCACATAAAGGAATATACTTAGCTGTGGGGCACTGTATAAGTTTTAAGATTGCCGTGCTTCGCGTCCCCAGGCTCCGGCTAGGCCTATCCTTGATAGTGGCGCGCTTCGCTGGCTGGTCACGTGTCGTCAAGAACCAGGTTAAAAGGTTCCTTATTTGACACCAGCACTAGCTGAAGATATTATCTGCAAGGTTATTCACGCCTCACAGTGGCGACTTTCATCTGAGGATGGATAACGTCTGCCCTAGTGGCTGGGCAATGGCGTCTCCTTGTGAGTACGGTATGCGCAGGTCTGCCTCTGAGCGGCTCCGCACGTGTACTGAGTTGGTCCTCCTCAAACCCACGCCACGTCGCGCGTTCATAAAACAAATTATGTCACGAACATTAATATTTCTCGCATTTACGCTTGAAACGTTGAAGACTGGACGGGTTTATTATTTAGAGGAGGAAATTATTATTATTTACCACTTTAAGAATAGTAAATATATAAGGCAGAGGAATTAATGTCTCCCCATGGCATTCACTGGTGACGTTAGCTTTATTACGAGATAAACGCTATGACTCCAACGCTCTATTCGGCTTTAAGTTGGAGGTCAATTCATCTGCAATTAGTTATCATACAGAATGCCTTAGTTATAGAGAATCGAATTTACTTCTCACATACATTGGATATAATGTATTTACTGTAAGGAAATCTGACGCAATACTGGCGTCAGGTGACGTGAGAATTCTAGCCTACTGTACAGATGGAATTATTAGTACATGAGAATTCTACGTGTTGTTAATTTTACTTACTACAATAATTAGTATAGTTAGTAATAAGTAATGAGAATACAACAGTGTTGTATTCGGTGTTGGAAATATCCAACATAACTCCGGGGGGAGGATTCTAGGGTCGTAGTGTACTGTGTTGTACTGACCTATCCCGAAGTGATATTAAGATTAGTACATTAGTATGTTAATAGGTTAGTATGTTAGTACACACATAACGAATGTCCCGGATTCATCAAGGACTTACAAGAACTTGAGTCTTGCTATTTACATGTCAAATGAAACATGTTGCTTGTAGCCTACACAATATTTATAGAATTGAACTCTCCCAATTTAAACTAACAGAATCTACGGTGATGCGATATCCTGGGTCATAGTGACATGTAATGTTTTGTTACATGGTATCACATCGTAGTATCATCATAGTTATCTCAGTGGGAAGTGAAGGAAATTACTCTTCTTCAGAGTTGTAATAGGCTTGCAAATTCCACCTACATTGTTGAGCTGCAGCTCTAGTGGGGCGGTTGCTTGGAGGAACAAATTCATCGTCCTCTGAAATTACTGGGGAAACTGGATCTGGCTGATATTCTTGTTCAGTCAGTTCAAGGGGAACCAGCTTCTCTAAAGTTTTCAGAGTAGTGTTGCCTCTGCATAAGACTTTAACCACTCTTAGGACACCTTGTCGATCTGGATGAATGGTAACAATTTTACCTATGGGCCATTCTGACCTTGGTCCATCACTGTCGACTAGTACGAGGTCTCCCAGTTTTAATTGCACCTTATTGTAAGGACTCGAAGCTCCGTAGTGGTACTCTCGTAGAGCTGTGAGGTACTCTCGAGTCCACACCTCATTCCACCTGTTAATAACTCCAGAAAGATGCTGGTAGCTTTCCACCAAGTCTCCTCTGGTCACATGGGACGGGTCTACAGGGTCCTCTTCGGCTAAAGGGATGAGAGAGCTCAGTAGACCTCCATGGATCAAGTGAGAGGGCTCAGTGGTTCTCTCTGGGTGTAATCATCAGACAGGTAGGTGATGGGGCGGTTATTGACTCGCGCCTCGATTTCCACAACAATGGTTTGGAGTTTTGAGTAACTGACCTTTTGTCGGTGTAAAGTTTTCCTTAGACACTTCTTGACTGTGCCTACCATTCGCTCATAGAACCCACCTTGCCAAGGGGCTCTCGGTGCTATGAATTTCCAGTGACATTGTCTTCTTTGTAAGACTGACTGTACTTCAGGGTGGTTCCAGACTTCTCGCAAACAACTTTCTCCTGCCACAAAATTAGATCCGTTGTCTGATATAATTAATCTAGGACATGATCGGCGGGCAGCAAATCTGCGGAAAGCTTGAATGAAAGCTTCAGCACTCATGTCTGGGGTGACCTCTAAGTGCACGCCTCTGGTTGTAGCACATGTAAAGAGACAAATGTACACCTTCACTGGTATATTGTCTGGGTTACCAGTGAGGAGTAGGGCTCCTGTATAATCAACTCCAGTGGTTTCGAAAGGACGAAGATGAACCACTCGCTCTTCTGGGAGTGGGGGAGGTCCTGGGTAAGGACAGACTCTAGCGTCGTATCTCTTACAGATTACACAAGATTTAATAATGGTCTTAACAGTCTGACGACCTTGAGGAAGCCAGTACTTTTGTCTAAGGTCGGTGAGAGTATCTAAAACTCCACCATGTAGTGTACCATATTGATGGTGATGTAAGACAAGAAGTTTAGTTATGATGTGGTGACGAGGTAAAAGAATGGGATTCTTAGTGTCTGAGTCAATCTTTGCATGCAGCAAACGTCCTCCACATCGTAGTATGTTATGAGTGTTGACATCGTACCAGATGCCCAGAGACTTAGTGAGTTTATCCGGAAGATTCTCAAATTCGCTTCCGTAAGTCTCTTTCTGTGCACGCTTGATCCAATAGTGGACAGGATTGGGAAATTTATGTCGAATTCCTACTTTAGCAAGGAAATCAAACACGTGCGCAGTCACTCGTAACAATTTGCTTAAGTTGGAATAATGATGAGGATCAATGGCTAATATTCGCTGAGGCTCTGGTTCCGTCATGGGAGTGGTGATATTGGTCACTATGACTTGTGGCTTTTGTTTGGGCCACTGACCACCAAGAAGCCATGAAGGTCCATTGAACCACAGCGAAGACTTGACAAGTTGTTTTAATGTCAATCCTCTTGATAAATAATCTGCAGGATTGTCCTTAGTAGGGACATGTCTAAACTTACATCCTGCGGATAAATCATGAATCTCCCTGACGCGATTACTAACGTAAGGAGTTTTGTTGTTATTGTTTCTTACCCATTGTAAGACTGCCTCGTTGTCTGACCACACTACAATCTCACCAAAGTGGATATTACTGAGTGTCTTTGCCAGGCAATGGGCGAATCTTACTCCCACTAGCAATGCAGTCAACTCCATCTGAGGTAAGGATCTCTTCTTGATGGGAGCGACTCTTGCTTTTGATGTGAGTAAAATTGCTTGAGCACTGTTAACTAAATAGGCTACTGCGCCATATGCTTTGCCAGAGGCATCGCAAAAAACGTGCAAATTGGTGGGTAAGTTTGGTCCTGAAGCATTACGAGGAAATTTCAAAACGCCTAACTGATTAAAATCCGTTGAGAGTATTTGCCATTTGGCTTGTAACTCACTTGATAACGGATCATCCCATCCCATATGTTTCTGCCAGCACTCCTGCATTAGGAGTTTACCCCTTATTAATATAGGACTAAGTAGGCCTAAAGGGTCAAATGGTTGACTGACAAATGAGAGCAGTGTTCTCATGGTAAGGGTTGAATTATCAGTTTGCACTGACTTGACATTCATCTCGTCAGTGCTGGTGTTCCATTCCACGCCTAGAACCTTTAATTTACTGGGTACCTGATAATCGGGAAATTCTTTCTCGATTAACTGGTTAAGCAGTTTATTATTTGAGGCCCATGACTGTAGAGGCATATTGGCTCCTAACAGTTCTCGGTTAGCCTCATGGTAGATTTCTACCAGATCAGCTTGATCATTAGTTGTCCCCTGGAAATTGTCGACATACAAGTTGTCGCTAATGGTTGCCTTATAAGGGCTGTCTGATTTCCTCAAATGAGTGTCTAATGTTGCTTGCAAGAGAAACGGTGAGGACGTAGCACCAAATAATACGGAGGCAAACCGATAGGTGATTAATTCACTGTTAGGATCCAGTGGATCCTTGAACCAGAGGAATTTTGTGTAGTCACGATCTTCCTCCTGCAATCCTACTCAGAGAAAGGCTTTGCTGATGTCAGCTGTATAGGCAAAAATGCCTGTGCGAAATCGTAACAGCACGTCATGTAGCCTTTGTGTTAGGCTGGGTCCTGTTTGGAGACATTCATTTAAAGACACACTGCTCGGCTTTACTTTAGCACTGCAGTTAAAGACAATACGAATAGGTGTTATCAATGAGTCTTTCACCACAGCATGGTGAGGTAAATAATGACCTGTTTTTCGGTCATCGTGTTCAACAACTTCAATGAACTTATTGTTAAGTTGGTGATACATGGTTAGTTTGTCTGGCTGCTTCTGCAGTCGTGTTAATTGAGACTGCAATTGTGAGGCTGCCATAAAATAATTCACTGGAAGTTGTGGATGATCTAACTTCCATGGGAGTCTTACCCAGTATTGTTTATTTGAGTAGACAACTGTATCCAGATATTGCTGGCAAGTCCACGTATCATCAGGACTTGGTTGCTCAGGGATGATGCCTAACGTATCTAAATCCCACAAACGATGTATTGGTGGGTCAGACTCAATGTCCTCGGCTATTTCCCTGAAGCGTAGGGGTGACTGCTCTAAGCCTAGTCACGCCACAATTACATTATTGGTTTGTTGGTTTGTGGACGCTGGACCTTGTCTGAAAAGCACGGATCCTGTGAGCAATTTGCCCCCTGCGGACGACAACAAATTCATACCATGTTGTCTAGTGCATCCAGTTATAAACTTGTAATAATGATCCGCGCCTATTAATATTCCAATATCTGTGAGGCAATCGGAATTTATTTTATGATCCGCTAGCCTCATGCGGTTTCGCTTAAGGTGTCTCGCAGTGCGAGCTAATCCTGTGACCTGCAGGTCCGTAGGAATCTTATCCACTACCACCGCATGGATTGGGCTAGTAGAGGATCCTAATCTAACTAGTAATTTAACTACCTTGTAGTCACGAGGTCCACTATTTGACAGGAAACCAGAAATGTTTAACTTCACACTTTTGGCAGGTTTTAAATTTAACTCATCTACCAACTGTTGTGTAATGAAGGTTTTCTGTGAACCTTGGTCAAAAAGACCCCTAGTGTTAATTCTAGATCTTCGATTTATTAATTTAAGTTGAGCTGTAGGCAAAGTAGTATTATTGCCTGACTCAGTAGTAAGTATATTTACTTCGTGATGTACTTTACAATATTGCACTGCAGTAGAATTAGTAAAATTCTCTCCAGTGGTCATGGTTGGTGTAGAAGGTTTTCTACATAAGGCGTAGTGGTGTACACCTTGGTTACAACGGTTGCAGGTACGTAGCGGTACTGCACATTTCTTGGGATCATGAGAACCCATGCATTTGGTGCATTTGAGCAATTCCTGTAACCTTTTAACTCTAGCATTATACGTAGGATAAGCAGAGCATTGGTAAGTGGTGTGTTCCTGATTGCAGAACAGACACTTTCTCTGGTTAATAGACTTAGTCTCTTTAGTAGATAAGTCATTGGTTATCTCTGAAGGAGATACTGAATAGGTACCTACATCTCCACTTCTTTTCCTAGTGGATGGAGTAGGTTTGGATTTATATTTATTAGACTTACTCTGAGTCTGTTTAGGTTTGACTGAAATATCAGTATTAATTGGCTTAGACTCAGGTTTAATTTTGTCATGAGTCTTTAACCTATTAACTGTGATCCTCAACCCCTCGAAAATTTGATCATGAGTAAGAAACTCAGTATTGTAATGTGAGCAGAGCTCTGTCAAGACATTTCGAGGTAATTTCCTCTGTAACAATAGCTTGATATACCATTCAGAACCAGGTATATTAACCTTGGTACCTAAGGCCTTTACTAGAGACTACTTCTAGTCTGAAGCTTTGAAGTGACTCTGGTCTACTGTTTGGTGCATTCAGATCTAGCAATTGATAATAAAGGGTAGCTATACTTAACTCTTTGTTGCAATAGTTCAACTTCAGGAGTTTTATAGCTTCCTCATAATTACTCTCATTAAGAGTAAGGTTATGGATGACCTTTTTAGCCTCTCCTGTGAGAAGACTAAGTAGGTATGAAAATTTAGAAACCTTGTCTAGAGACTGTTTCTTATGGATGTGAACTTCAAAGGAAGTCCAAAAATTGTCCCAATTTTCTGTATCTAATCCTGAAAATGTAGGCAAGTCTAGAGTTGGTAAACGAACCTCGGGTAAGTGATTATTGAAGTGAGACTCAGTGTTACTGGTATTGGATCCAGATTGTTTGGCTAATTTAGATCTTCTCGTCTCGTCTTAGGTCTCGTCTTCATATTGGGAGATGTCGTCTACAGTTTGACTTGCTTCTTCAGGATCAGTTTCTACAGTATTTAGCAGATCAAGGTAAGATTGACCTGCAGATCTGACTTGATCAAATTTCAGATCAGCCAATCTAACTGATGCCTCTAAGTGATAAGAGTCAATGGGATTATCTTTAGTTAAGCCCTCAGCCTTATTAATTAATCTGGTCAAGTGACCTTTAAGGCCAATGTAGGTTCTCGTCAATTGCTCAGGAGTAGCCATGTTGGGTTTAGGTTCAAACTTCACAAGTTAGGATATGTATTACTAATGAAGCTTGGGTACTTGTTCATTAGTGAACAGGTAACATCAATTGTAGCCTAATTTAAGGTGACTACTTTATATTTTACCTCACTTGAGGTTGAATGTACCTACCTACCTAACAACAAATAGCTAAATATTTTGTGCACTGTCTGAACTTCACCATTAGTTCTCGTCCGGTTAGCTCATCCATATCACCATCAGAGTTAATGGAGATAATCCAGCAATACACAAAATAATGCATACAAGAGAAATATTATAGAGACACTCCAATCAGAGTTATCTCAAAATTTAATCCCACCCTGTATAGGGTCAGCACAAATAATATAATACATACAACACTGACTAGTTTAGATCTAGTCGTAATAATTCCTAACTAAGAACTATAAAAAATTTTAGTCTGGGCTTGTACCAAATTCAGCACAATCTCAGCCTAAATTCTACCTAATAACATGGGTAAAGATTATTGTGGAGCAGTAAGGTGAATATAGTTGTGCTGTATTTTTGGTTTTTTTGGTTTATAAGAGTGCTCTTGCACACACAGGTGAACAATTATGTACAGTTAAGTTTGGCTTGCTAGCCACAGCCTTTTGTGATGGTTGATGGTGTTAATTAACTTGTCAACCACATGCAACCTAGATTCCCCTGACAAGTGTACACCATCTCTGGTCAGGTTCTGTCTGTAAGGTGTGGCTGTAAATTGGATATATGTGGCATCCAATCTCACTCGTTTTTTCAGCCTGAAATTTATGTACTTCGCAGCTCTCAGGTAGTATTCTGGGGTTACTCCCCAACGATTATCTTGACTTGGTTGGCGAGGTTCCACTAATGTGAATACTACCGATTCACTGATGAGCTTGAAAGAAGAAATTATGGCTTTGAGGTGTTTGATCACCTCGGCTGGATGACGAGTGGGGTGGATGTCATTACCACCTAAGTATATAATGGTTAGATGGTGAGGCCACTCTAACGCAGGTGTTAGGGTGGGGTTATTGTAAAAGTTATGAGCTGTTGCTCCTGGTGACCTAAAGATTCTCACCTCGGTGTGAGTTATAGGTCTAAGTGTTGTGGGTAATTGGCTATGACCCACTAAAACTACCTTATACATGAGGTGAAAGTAGCAATATGTTAGTGTGATCTAGGCTAACTGATGTGTTACACTGTTAGTTGACACAATTAATTAAATAGTTAGTCTAGCTTCCATCACACAAGGATTAGTTATTAATGGTTAATATTTTAATTATAAATTTAATGCCTATCCGGTTCGAAGGACCATAATGTGCGATATTTGGGGCTTGAATCTGATTATTTAAATATTAATGTAGTAAATTAAATTACGAAGGACCACCCGCTTTTATAGTAAAGAGGGAAACTGAGAATTTCTGATCATTAGATAATTCCTAGAGGAACCAGTAACTATGGATAAAATTACTAGAAAATATGATCATAGAAATAATTAATGGGCTGTATAATTAAATGAATCAAACCCTCAAGCATCTACATTGGGGGGTTATTACTGGAGGTAAATACGTCCAGGAATTAGTGTGGTTCGTTCACTAATTCAATTAATAAAAATCTAATCCTATAAAAATTATATTGAAACTGATATCAATACCATAAATAGGAACATAGATTATGAGCATAGTAATGAGAGTTACAGTAAACCACATATTAATCCTGAGGAATTCTGCACATAAGAAATTGCAATAGAATCATGAAAGAAAATAAATCTTAGCTTAATGACGATTCCTTCAGACAAGCCATGGAAGTTCCTCTTATTCTCCGGACTCGGTCGACTGACGAATGAGACGTATAAACATGGGAGAAGGCGGCATGGAGAATTCTTCTCTCGTGCTGCAAGACAAATATTTACAGTAGCAACTAATTTAACTACTGAATCTATATATTCAAGAAATTGAGAATTACAGGTGACAAAATTTAATCACCTGTTATTAGATGTTATCGTGCGTCATAACGGTCAATCACCCAGCTACTACTAAACTCTTTACCCGATGCATCACATAAAGGAATATACTTAGCTGTGGGGCACTGTATAAGTTTTAAGATTGCCGTGCTTCGCATCCCCAGGCTACGGCTAGGCCTATCCTGGATAGTGGCGCGCTTCGCTGGCTGGTCACGTGTTGTCAAGAACCAGGTTAAAAGGTTCCTTATTTGACACCAGCACTAGCTGAAGATATTATCTGCAAGGTTATTCACGCCTCACAGTGGCGACTTTCATCTGAGGATGGATAACGTCTGCCCTAGTGGCTGGGCAATGGCGTCTCCTTGTGAGTACGGTATGCGCAGGTCTGCCTCTGAGCGGCTCCGCACGTGTACTGAGTTGGTCCTCCTCAAACCCACGCCGCGTCGCGCGTTAATAAAACAAATTATGTCACGAACATTAATATTTCTCGCATTTACGCTTGAAACGTTGAAGACTGGACGGGTTTATTATTTAGAGGAGGAAATTATTATTATTTACCACTTTAAGAATAGTAAATATATAAGGGAGAGGAATTAATGTCTCCCCATGGCATTCACTGGTGACGTTACCTTTATTACGAGATAAACGCTATGACTCCAACGCTCTATTCGGGTTTTAGTTGGAGGTCAATTCATCTGCAATTAGTTAACATACAGAATGCCTTAGTTATAGAGAATCGAATTTACTTCTCACATACATTGGATATAATGTGTTTACTGTAAGGAAATCTGACGCAATACTGGCGTCATGTGACGTGAGAATTCTAGCCTACTGTACAGATGGAATTATTAGTACATGAGAATTCTACGTGTTGTTAATTTTACTTACTACAATAATTAGTATAGTTAGTAATAAGTAATGAGAATACAACAGTGTTGTATTTGGTGTTGGAAATATCCAACATATATATATATATATTAGTATATTTTGGTAGCAGTCTTTCCTGTAGACATATATTATTAAATATGACCGAAAAAGTAAGATAAATAATTCTAACACGAATTTTCTCTATCTTTCTTACATTTCTTTTCACTGTTGATGGTAATTCAAAGATCAATTCTCCAAAATTCATTTTTATTTCTAGTCAGACACGACACTTGAGCGTGTTTCGTTAAACTTATTACATTTTCAAAGAATTTAGTTTACAAACACACAACTGAAACTGAATAGAGCTTACACATCTTCGAGGTTTATATCTACATTTGAGTGAGGTGGATGAGGTGAAAAACGAACTTTCAATAATGGGTATTCAATGGGTATTAAATTCCAACACAAGACAGAACACGAAACAATGGGTATTGAATGGGTATTAAATTCAAACACAAGACAGAACACGAAACAATGGGTATTGAATGGAAGTAATTGTAGAAAGCCTATTGGTCCATATTTCTTGATGCTTCTATATTGGAGCGGAGTCTTGAGGTGGGTAGAATATAGTTATGCATTAATTGGCTGTTGATTGCTGGTGTTGACTTCTTGATGTGTAGTGCCTCGCAAACGTCAAGCCGCCTGCTATCGCTGTATCTATCGATGATTTCTGTGTTGTTTACTAGGATTTCTCTGGCGATGGTTTGGTTGTGGGAAGAGATTATATGTTCCTTAATGGAGCCCTGTTGCTTATGCATCGTTAAACGCCTAGAAAGAGATGTTGTTGTCTTGCCTATATACTGGGTTTTTTGAGGCTCACAATCCCCAAGAGGGCATTTGAAGGCATAGACGACGTTGGTCTCTTTTAAAGCGTTCTGCTTTGTGTCTGGAGAGTTTCTCATGAGTAGGCTGGCCGTTTTTCTGGTTTTATAGTAAATCGTCAGTTGTATCTTCTGATTTTTGTCTGTAGGGATAACGTTTCTACTGACAATATCTTTCAGGACCCTTTCCTCCGTTTTATGGGCTGTGGAAAAGAAGTTCCTGTAAAATAGTCTAATAGGGGTATAGGTGTTGTGTTAGTTGTCTCTTCAGAGGTTGCATGGCGTTTCACTTTCCTTCTTATAATGTCTTCCACGAATCCATCGGAGAAGCCGTTGTTGACTAGGACCTGTCTTACCCTCCAGAGTTCTTCGTCGACTTGCTTCCATTCTGAGCTGTGGCTGAGGGCACGGTCGACAGAAGCGTTAACAACACTCCTCTTGTACCTGTCCGGGCAGTCACTGTTGGCATTCAGGCACATTCCTATGTTTGCTTCCTTTGTGTAGACTGCAGTGTGGAAAACTCCGCTCCTTTCCATGACTTACATCTAGAAAGGGCAGCTTCCCATCCTTCTCCATCTCGTAAGTGAAACGCAACACAGAATTCTGCTCAAATGCGTCCTTCAGCTCCTGCAGATGTCTGACATCAGGTACCTGTGTAAAAATGTTGTCAACATTTGTCAAGAAAACTGCTTTCTTCACGTTATGTCAAAATGACGTGTTTGCCAAAACACTGCTTTATTCGGAAGTGCCTACGTATTACACATGGAATGCCAGTAGGAAATTATTTGAACGACGCAAACAAGGAGAGGGAGTCGACGGACTACCTGGCATATTCAAATAAACTTTGATAGGCAGACTGTAAACCATGCATCCCAATCTGGATGAATGCTTCTTTCCTCGTATGCTATTTGTAAATGTGCCCGGTCTAACGTCTTTCCAGCCATTGAGATTTGTCAACGGAGTAACACATGTCACTTTCCGTAGTGCATGTCAAGCTCTGAATTTTTTGGAGAACGACCTACACTGGGATGTATGCATTAATGACGCGTCCAACACTTCACATCCAAATATAATTCGTGCATTGTTTGCAATCATATTGATCACCGGTTCTCCTTCATCGCCAACAGTTATGGGAGAAATATAAATCGGACATGGCTGAAGATATTATCCGTTCAATATGCAAGGAAAATTCAATATGACCATGGATTTTACAGCAAAAATCTACAACGAAGCATTGATAATGATTGCAGACTTGTGCTTAGAAATCGCGAAAAAGTTCTCAATCAGTTTGAAATGCTATCACCAAATCGATCTGCTGCTGCTTCGTTCAATGTAGCGTCGTGAACAAAATTACAACACGAGTGATCTGTTGTCGTATGTTTAATCAAATACTCCTAAGCTACGCTTGAGCGAAAAGGCATTTACAATCAAATAATTCAAACTGTCAATAACGGGCTTGGAGAAATATTCTTAGATGCGCCACGAGGAACTGGTAAAACCTTCCTAATTAGATTGGTTCTGCCAGCATTTCGATACCAAAATGGCATAACCTTAGCTCTTGCATCGTCCGGAATTGCTGCAACATTGCTACTAGGTGGAAGAACTGCTACGTCGACTTTGAAGTCGCCATTGAACATGCAATTCATTGAAACTCCCACGTGCAACATTTCCAAAGCATCCGGCCTGGGAAAAGTATTGCAGAAATACAAACTTATTGTTTGGTATGAATGCACAATGCCCCACAAAAAATCGCTCGAGGCTTTTGATTGATCATTGCAAGATTTGCGTGGAAACATCAGACCATTTGGGAATGCGTTAATATTGGTTGCAGGAGATTTCAGGCAAACATTACATGTAATTCCTCGATCGACACCAGCGGACGAAATAAATGCTTGCTGAAATACTGTACTTTGTGGCACCTCGTAAAGACATTTAAATTAACTACAAATATGCGTGTAGTAATGTAGCTACTGCAAACCGATCCATCAGATGAGATATTCTCACATCAATTTCTGGAAATTGGGAACGTAAATGTGCCGGTTGATCTGACTTCAGGACGAATTTCATTGCCTCATAACTTCTGCAATTTAGTGACGTCAAAAGAAGAATTGGATTAAAAAGTATTTCCCAATATTCAAACCAATTATAAGAATCACGATTGGCTGAGTGAACGAGCTATTCTTGTGGCCAAGAACAAAACGTCTACGACCTTAACAATATTATTCAGTCTAACATACAAAGCGAGGCAGTCACATACAAGTCCGTCGACACTGTTGAGGAAGCACATGAATAAATTATCCAACAGAATTTTTTAATTCAATCGATCTGCCAGGGATACCATCACACATATGGCAACTAAAATCGGCTTGTCAATTATCATGTTGCAAAATACCAACCAGCCAAAACTTTGCAACGCCACACGCCTTGCAGTAAAAAAAATAATCAGTGACGTCGTAGAAGCAACAATCTTGACAGGACCTTTCAAAGGTGAAGATGTCCTCATTTCTCGCATTCCTATCATTCTAACAGATAATCCATTTCAATGTAAGAGATTGTAATTTCTAATTCGATTGGCATTTGCAATCACCATCAACAAAGCTCAGGGCCAACCTTTAGAATTGTGCAGTTTATATCTAGACACGAATTGTTTCTCACATGGACAATTATGTTGCATGTTCTAGAGTCGGCAAACCAGACAATCTCTAAATCTCCACAGACAATGGCACAACATAAAATATTGTATACCCATAAGCATTGTGATATTAAACATATTAGAAAAGTGCGCTTTCTCCTTTCTTTCTTTCCCATTTAACCAGACTGAGCCACAGCAACGCGTGGCGGGTACTACTAGTATATATATATAAATGTAAATGTCTGTTTGTTCAAAATCGCTAATCTCCGAACGTTCTTCACTGAGTGCTTTCAAATTTTCACACAACGTTCCATTTGCATCCGAGTGGGTTTATATATACATACTATATAGATGTCACTTTTGTGAAGGGAAAAAACATGCATTTTTGAAAAACATTTTGCATTTTGGGGCTATAACTGCACTTATGTACAATAACTTATCTTCCTCGGAAGATTAGGATGCTCCAAGGTGCTCACGATGAGTAGCCCTGGTTCTCTTCTTTGTGGCCCACGATGAATCCTCCGATTCTCTCGGCGAATCTACCCTGTCCACAGGCCAGCCAAATCACAGTCCCACTGGGTGCACCGTCGTGGAGGCCTTCAATTACAAATCCAGCCTGTAGCTGGCAAGTTCCGATCAGCTCTGCCGTGTAGGCCACTCCACGACCGATACTAGGTTTGCGAGCCCTAGGCAGGAGCCTCGTGTGATTACGCTGATCACTCTCCTCTCTCAGCACCACAGTGGCTAGTCTCTTCCAGCAGCCAGCCCCGGATAGGACAATTCCTGGTACTGCCACGTCACAGGCAGGCTAACACTCTCAACAGTGTTCGTCCGGGGGTGACTCACAGCTTCTGCAGCAAACACGTGGAGAGACTTTGGCTGCCTTGGGTAGACTGCCCCATCGTCCAATACAGCAGTCCTAGGTCGACTCTGTAATCAGACACGTCATTAGTACTGGGGCTAGGGAACCTCACTTAGAGGCTTAGACACAAACGTCCACCTATCCACTCCATAGATGGCGTTGCTGTCTAAGCGCCACCTCACCAGAGGTCAGCAGCGGCTATGTTATGAGCTGATCAAGACGGGAATCCAGCACCTGTGGCCGGTATATCCCGTCCTCACTAAATGGCGCTGTCCATTTGGAGGGGGTTTCGGGAGCAGACTCACAGATGGCATTGTCGTCACTGATCCGTGCTCGGACGCTGGACTTGAGTCCGTAACAAAGAGCAACACACGCTGTAATCTACTTAAGTTCTTTATTGATTGCTTTGAAATTTTTACACAACGTTCCATTCGAATACACACGTGTTTTTATATACCGACTATATAGGTGCCACACCTGTGACAGGTAAAAACATGCTTTTTTGAAAAACACCTAATAGCAACTCACGCTATACTAAATATATTACGATTCCATTTCAATGTTTCCAATTGCATTAATAAATAGAATTTTCATAAATTTTGATTTATTTTCGTATTGATTTAAATATTTTGTGTGACATTGCGTTGAAAATGAGCTGTGTTGCTTACCATACCGTTCATTTTGTAAGTATAAGTATAGATGCCACACCTGTGACAGGTAAAATCATTCATTTTTTTTTAAGAAACAGCGCCATCTGTTGCACGTTGGAGCAACACACACTCTTCTAAATTTGTTACGATTCAATTTCAATATTTCTGATTGAATTGTCAAAATGAATTTTCATAGATTTCGATTGATTTTCATTTTCATTTTAGATTTTTTGTGTTTTGTGTGTGTTTTTTACCATACATTTTATTTCCTGAGTATAGTTTATTTTTGTATTTTTTCATTTCGTTTTTTTAACTGTATTTCTTATATTTCAGTGATGGGAACATCGGATCATTTGATGTTCCCAATTTTCTGATGGGAACATCAGATCGCTTGGCATTGCACCTAACGAGGGAGTGGGGAATGTTCGAGAGGACAAAGGGACTGGAGTGGAGGGATGGAGGGGAGGTCGAGGGGACAGAGCAGTTGGGGAAGGTGGGGGACGTGGGGACATGGGAATGGAGAATGGTGGGGAGTACAAGGAGACAGAGGAGTGGGGGTTGGTGGAATAGACGAGGGGACGGGGAAGGGGGAGAGGTAGGGAGGATGAGGGATGGGGGAGATGTATGGGAGGAGGAAGGGATGGTGAAGAAAGGGAATGGTTAGGAGGACGAACGGACGCTGGAGTGGAAGATGTTAGGGAGGATGAAGGGGCTGGGGAGGGGAAGAATAGTGGGGAAGACGAGGGGATGGGGGAGTGGGGAATTGTTGGGAGAAAGAGGGGACGGGTGAGTGAGGAATGGTTGGGTTTGGAGGATAAGGGAACTGGGCAGGGGGGAATGGTGGGGAGGAGTGGGAGACAGGAAAAGGTAGCTGTGGCTCAACAATGAACATGCGTTGCTGAGCCAGAGCAACGCGTGGCAAGGTACAGCTAGTATATAAACAAAAATGAAAATGTTTAATAGTGTGATATTTGGCTGCCAATTAATGCACAACTATATACTACCCACTTCAAGACCCCGAACCAATATGGAAGCAACAAGAGTAAGAATGGTAAAATACGCCCTCTACAGTTACTTCCATTCATGTGTTCTCATATCCAAGTTATCCTCATTGTTTCGTGTCCTGGCTTGTGTTTGTCATAAGTTTGTTCACCTCACTCAGAACGTTTGTACCATATCACCTCACCCAAAATGAGTATAAGTTTGATGAATTTGGTGTATATTAGGTCTTTGAAAATGTAATAAGCAATTACGAAACGCGTTCAGGCGACAGACCATTAATAAAAAAATAAATTTTGGAGAATTGATGTTTTTATTACCATCGACAGTGAAGAAAAACATAAGAAATCTTGAGCAAATTCGTGTTAAAATTATTAATCTTACCATCTCGGTTATATTCAACAACATATGTTTACAAGACATAAACATATATATATATATATATATATATATATATATATATATATATATATATATATATATATATATATATATATATATATATATATATATATATATATATATATATACATATGTATATATACATACGTATATATATATATGTCGTACCTAGTAGCCAGAACTCACTTCTCAGCCTACTATGCATGGCCCAATTTGCCTAATAAGCCAAGTTTTCCTCAATTAATATATTTTCTCTAAATTTTTTCTTATGGAATCATAAAGCTACCCATTTCATTATATATGAGGAAAATTTTTTTTCATTGGAGTTAAAATTAACGTAGATATATGACCGAACCTAACCAACCCTACCTAACCTAACCTAACCTATCTCTACAGGTTAGGTTGGGTTATGTAGCCGAAAAAGTTAGGTTAGGTTAGGTTAGGTAGGTTAGGTAGTCGAAAAACAATTAATTCATAAAAACTTCGCTTATTAGGCAAATCGGGCCTTGCATAGTAGGCTGAGAAGTGAGTTCTGGCTACTAGGTACGACATATATATATATATACATACATATATATATATACATATATATATATTTATTTATGCGAACAAGCCTGAATGGTCCCCAGGACAATATGCAACTGAAAACTCACACCCCAGAAGTGACTCGAACCCATACTCCCAGGAGCCACGCAACTGGTATGTACAAGACGCCTTAATCCACTTGACCATCACGACCGGACATAATGAGGTGATAGCCGAGGCTATTTGAACCACCCCACCGCCGGCACTCGGATAGTAATCTTGGGCATAGCATTTGTGTTCCTCACGTGTGCCCCAAAGAATGAGGTGATTTGGTAAAATGCTATGCCCAAGATTACTATCCGAGTGCCGGCGGTGGGGTGGTTCAAATAGCCTCGGCTATCACCTCATTATGTCCGGTCGTGATGGTCAAGTGGATTAAGGCGTCTTGTACATACCAGTTGCGTGGCTCCTGGGAGTATGGGTTCGAGTCACTTCTGGGGTGTGAGTTTTCAGTTATATATTTATTTATATATATATATATATATATATATATATATATGTATATATATATATATATATATATATATATATATATATATATATATATATATATATATATATATATATTGGTGTATACTGGCAGCAGGTTTTCTTTCAAACATGTTTCATTGAATATGACCGCATATTCTGTATTTATTATTTTCTGGTTTAGGGCTTCTATCCCTCTAACTATTTTCTTAGCATCAGGGCTTAATTGAAATAGGAGTTCTCCAAAACTCATTTTCGTACTTTTAAGGTGAAGAAAAGAAGTGATTTACTATAGAGTGTATTACACTTATTTGTATAATTTGCACGACGTTTCGAACCTCCATGGTTCATTCTCAAGTGAACAGATCTTACAATACTAGTTGATTTTATACCCGCATTAGGTCAGGTGATAATACAATGAAGGTGAAAACATGGGGGGATACATAAGGGATAAACATAGGGACGCAGAAGGCTTATTGGCCCATACGAGGCATCTCCTATCTAAACACAAAGATTAATCCAGTGTAATTGGCCTGTTATGTTGGACATTGTCTTCTGTGTTGGCATCGATATGTTCTTGTCTTGTCCTTACTCTCATGGTGGGTAGAGTAAATAGTTCCGTGATTTGGGTGTTCATGGTAGGTCGCTCTATTCTTATGTGAATTGCCTCAAGAATTTGTAATCTTCTTGAATCTTGGGTTTTGTCTATTATGCAAGTATTCTTGTTCAACATTTCCCTTGTTAGAGTAATGTCATGGGCTTGTCTCATGTGATTCCTAGGGGCACCAGATTGAAGATGGCATGTCAAACGCCTCGTCAGCTTGGTCGACGTCATACCTATGTACTAACATTGAAGGTTACATCCTTCGTGGGGGCAAGTGTACATGTATACAACGCTTGACTGCTGTAGAGGGTTCTCCGTCGGCTTCGGGCTGTTTTTGATAAGGAGTTCGGAAGTCTTCTTGGTTTTGTAGAATATTATCAGGTTTATGTTTTGGTTAGGAGTAGTGCTTTTTACTCCTTTACGGATTATTTCTTTCATTATTCTTTCCTCTTTTATATGTTCACTGTGCATGGTTGATTTGTAATATAATTTTATTGCGGGTGTTGTGGTTTCTGTTCTAGGTTCTGAATTATACCAACGGTCCAAGTGTCTTCTTATAGCAGCGTTTATTTCCGCGTTGCTATATCCGTTGTTCACCAATACCTGAGTTACTCTTTCAAACTCTCTACTCACGTTGCTCCATTCAGAGCAGTGGGTAAGCGCTCGACGAATATAAGCATTGAGAACACTGGCTTTGTATCTTTGGGAACACTCACTTCTACCGTTCAGGCATAATCCTATGTTGGTGGGCTTGGTATATACGTTGGTGCTTAAAGAGGTTCCTGTTTTTGTTATTAGTACATCCAAGAATGGCAGACTGTTATTTTCACTATTTTCATGTGTAAATCGGAGTACTGACTCTCTCTCTAGGTGTCTTTTTAGGTCAATTAGTTCATCTGAGTCTTTTACTATTACGAATATGTCATCTACATAACGGCAGTATACAGTTGGTTTTTGTCTGCTACTGAAGACCCTATCTTCGATGGTTCCCATATAAAAATTAGCAAATAAAACTCCTAAGGGGGAGCCCATTGCTACTCCGTCTATTTGTAAATACATGTCTCCTTGTGGACTGATGAAAGGGGCTTCCTTTGTACATGCTTCGAGAAGACTTTTCAAGTGTGGCTCAGGTATGTCTAATTTGGGGGTGCTCTCGTCTCTGTATACTCTGTCCAGTATCATTCCTATGGTTGTGTCGACTGGGACGTTGGTAAAAAGGGATTCAACGTCCAGGGAAGCGATGATTCCATCGGGCTGGGTAGATTTGATCAATTCTAGGAAATCTGCTGATGATTGTAGACTGAACTTACTTGGAGTGTATGGAGTTAGGAGTTCATTGAGTTTCTTTGCCAGGTGATAAGTTGGGGTTGGTATTTGGCTGATTATAGGGCGTAGTGGGTTACCTGGTTTATGCGTCTTAACATTGCCGTAGGCATATCCTAAGCCATAGTCGCCTTGAAGTTTATTGAAATGCACACTACCTTTCTTTGCGTTGATTGCTGTAATTGTTTTGTTTACTTTCCGCTTAAGGTCTTCTACGGGGTTCCTCGTGATTCGTTGAAATTTGGAGTCGTCACTTAGGATGTCGCTAATTTTGTTCATGTATTCATGGGTAGGAATCAATACATATGCTGCTGTTTTGTCGGCTTTTCTTATTGTTACGTCTTTCAGATTTTTTAGTTGTTTCGCTGCTTCTTTGAGTTGTGGGGTTAAGATTGTAGATGAATATGTTCCTCGTTTTTTCCCTGCTTCTGCAAGTAGTTCAGCTTGAAGTGTGTCAGTGGTGATGACTTTTTTGTTGTCTTCTAGCTTATGGATATCGTCCAGAAGCATTTCGATTTCCAGGCGTTTTTGATGCATCTTTGGTTTAGATAAGAATTGACAATTTAGACCAAGATTTAAGAGGTCTCGTTGGTCCTGGGTAAGATCATAAGAAGTCAGGTTAAAGTAGCCATCTTTAGGACGAGGGATTTTTAGCTGTCCACCGTTTAGGGATGTTAACTTACGGAGTGTCTTACGTAAGTGTCTTACGGAGTGAACTATTTAACCTGAAACAACAACATAAAACTCTTGTAGAAACAAAGACACTCCGTAAGTTAACATCCCTAAACGGTGGACAGCTAAAAATCCCTCGTCCTAAAGATGGCTACTTTAACCTGACTTCTTATGATCTTACCCAGGACCAACGAGACCTCTTAAATCTTGGTCTAAATTGTCAATTCTTATCTAAACCAAAGATGCATCAAAAACGCCTGGAAATCGAAATGCTTCTGGACGATATCCATAAGCTAGAAGACAACAAAAAAGTCATCACCACTGACACACTTCAAGCTGAACTACTTGCAGAAGCAGGGAAAAAACGAGGAACATATTCATCAACAATCTTAACCCCACGACTCAAAGAAGCAGCGAAACAACTAAAAAATCTGAAAGACGTAACAATAAGAAAAGCCGACAAAACAGCAGCATATGTATTGATTCCTACCCATGAATACTTGAACAAAATTAGCGACATCCTAAGTGACGACTCCAAATTTCAACGAATCACGAGGAACCCCGTAGAAGACCTTAAGCGGAAAGTAAACAAAACAATTACAGCAATCAACGCAAAGAAAGGTAGTGTGCATTTCAATAAACTTCAAGGCGACTATGGCTTAGGATATGCCTACGGCAATGTTAAGACGCATAAACCAGGTAACCCACTACGCCCTATAATCAGCCAAATACCAACCCCAACTTATCACCTGGCAAAGAAACTCAATGAACTCCTAACTCCATACACTCCAAGTAAGTTTAGTCTACAATCATCAGCAGATTTCCTAGAATTGATCAAATCTACCCAGCCCGATGGAATCATCGCTTCCCTGGACGTTGAATCCCTTTTTACCAACGTCCCAGTCGACACAACCATAGGAATGATACTGGACAGAGTATACAGAGACGAGAGCACCCCCAAATTAGACATACCTGAGCCACACTTGAAAAGTCTTCTCGAAGCATGTACAAAGGAAGCCCCTTTCATCAGTCCACAAGGAGACATGTATTTACAAATAGACGGAGTAGCAATGGGCTCCCCCTTAGGAGTTTTATTTGCTAATTTTTATATGGGAACCATCGAAGATAGGGTCTTCAGTAGCAGACAAAAACCAACTGTATACTGCCGTTATGTAGATGACATATTCGTAATAGTAAAAGACTCAGATGAACTAATTGACCTAAAAAGACACCTAGAGAGAGAGTCAGTACTCCGATTTACACATGAAAATAGTGAAAATAACAGTCTGCCATTCTTGGATGTACTAATAACAAAAACAGGAACCTCTTTAAGCACCAACGTATATACCAAGCCCACCAACATAGGATTATGCCTGAACGGTAGAAGTGAGTGCCCCCAAAGATACAAAGCCAGTGTTCTCAATGCTTATATTCGTCGAGCGCTTACCCACTGCTCTGAATGGAGCAACGTGAGTAGAGAGTTTGAAAGAGTAACTCAGGTATTGGTGAACAACGGATATAGCAACGCGGAAATAAACGCTGCTATAAGAAGACACTTGGACCGTTGGTATAATTCAGAACCTAGAACAGAAACCACAACACCCCCAATAAAATTATATTACAAATCAACCATGCACAGTGAACATATAAAAGAGGAAAGAATAATGAAAGAAATAATCCGTAAAGGAGTAAAAAGCACTACTCCTAACCAAAACATAAACCTGATAATATTCTACAAAACCAAGAAGACTTCCGAACTCCTTATCAAAAACAGCCCGAAGCCGACGGAGAACCCTCTACAGCAGTCAAGCGTTGTATACATGTACACTTGCCCCCACGAAGGATGTAACCTTCAATGTAAGTACATAGGTATGACGTCGACCAAGCTGACGAGGCGTTTGACATGCCATCTTCAATCTGGTGCCCCTAGGAATCACATGAGACAAGCCCATGACATTACTCTAACAAGGGAAATGTTGAACAAGAATACTTGCATAATAGACAAAACCCAAGATTCAAGAAGATTACAAATTCTTGAGGCAATTCACATAAGAATAGAGCGACCTACCATGAACACCCAAATCACGGAACTATTTACTCTACCCACCATGAGAGTAAGGACAAGACAAGAACATATCGATGCCAACACAGAAGACAATGTCCAACATAACAGGCCAATTACACTGGATTAATCTTTGTGTTTAGATAGGAGATGCCTCGTATGGGCCAATAAGCCTTCTGCAGCCCCTATGTTTATCCCTTATGTATCCCCCCATGTTTTCACCTTCATTGTATTATCACCTGACCTAATGCGGGTATAAAATCAACTAGTATTGTAAGATCTGTTCACTTGAGAATGAACCATGGAGGTTCGAAACGTCGTGCAAATTATACAAATAAGTGTAATACACTCTATAGTAAATCACTTCTTTTCTTCACCTTAAAAGTACGAAAATGAGTTTTGGAGAACTCCTATTTCAATTAAGCCCTGATGCTAAGAAAATAGTTAGAGGGATAGAAGCCCTAAACCAGAAAATAATAAATACAGAATATGCGGTCATATTCAATGAAACATATATATATATATATATATATATATATATATATATATATATATATATATATATATATATATATATATATATATATATATATATATATATATATATATATATATATATATATATATATATATACATATATATATACATATATATATATATATATATATATATATATATATATATATATATATATGTATATATATATTTTATTAAATATGACCGAAAAAGTAAGATTAATAATTCTAACACGAATTTTCTCAATCTTTCGTACATTATGCTTCACTGTTGGAGGTAAATCAAAAATCACTTCTCCAAAATTCATTTTTATTTCTAGTCTGACGCGACACGGGCGCGTTTCGTAAAACTTATTACATTTTCAAAGACTTCACAAATACACAACTGATTAGAACTTGCGTTTCCCTGATTTTATATCTACATTTGAGTGAGGTGGGAAGGGTGATGTGGCATTACATTTGAGTGAGGTGGGAAGGATGATGTGGCATTAGAGGATATTAATAGGGTATTAAAAGTATCAACACAAGACAGAACACGAAACAATGGATATTGAATAGAAGTGTTTGTAGAAAGCCTATTGGTCCATATTTCTTGATGCTTCTATATTGGAGCGGAGTCTTGAGGTGGGTAGAATATAGTTGTGCAATAATTGGCTGTTGATTGCTGGTGTTGACTTCTTGATGTGTAGTGCCTCGCAAACGTCAAGCCGCCTGCTATCGCTGTATCTATCGATGATTTCTGTGTTGTTTACTAGGATTTCTCTGGCGATGGTTTGGTTATGGGAAGAGATTATATGTTCCTTAATGGAGCCCTGTTGTTTATGCATCGTTAAACGCCTAGAAAGAGATGTTGTTGTCTTGCCTATATACTGGGTTTTTTGGAGCTTACAGTCCCCAAGTGGGCATTTGAAGGCATAGACGACGTTAGTCTCTTTTAAAGCGTTCTGTTTTAAAGCTATATATATATATATATATATATTTATTTATATATATATTTATATATATATATATATATATATATATATATATATATATATATATATATATATATATTTTTATATATATATATATATATATATATATATATATATATATATATATATATATATATATATATATGTCGTACCTAGTAGCCAGAACGCACTTCTCAGCCTACTATGGAAGGCCAGATTTGCCTAATAAGCCAAGTTTTCATGAATTAATAGTTTTTCGACTACCTAACCTACCTAACCTAACCTAACTTTTTCGGCTACCTAACCCAACCTAACCTATAAAGATAGGTTAGGTTAGGTTAGGTAGGGTTGGTTAGGTTCGGTCATATATCTACGTTAATTTTAACTCCAATAAAAAAAAATTGACATCATACATAATGAAATGGGTAGCTTTATCATTTCATAAGGAAAAAATTAGAGAAAATATATTAATTCAGGAAAACTTGCCTTATTAGGCAAATCGGGCCTTGCATAGTAGGCTGAGAAGTGCGTTCTGGCTACTAGGTACGACATATATATATATATATATATATATACATATATATATATTATTTTCTGGTTTAGGGCTTCTATCCCTCTAACTATTTTTTTAGCTTCAGGGCTTAGCTGAAATAGGAGTTCTCCAAAACTCATTTTCGTAAATTTAAGGTAAAGAAATAAAGTGAATTACTATAGAATGTATTACACTTATTTATACAATTTGCACAACGTTTCGAACCTCTGTGAATACTTATTTATTTCACTCTGAATACACCTTTTGCAGTTTACTTTTTTCTTTTATTTTTAATATTTTGAGACTGGCATTACAGACTGCTCGACCACCAACGTATACCGTCACAAATTGGGGGCCTGTCCTAGGAGCCTCACTCGGGTAATGCTTCTAGACCCTTCACTTAAACTTGTGGTAACTGTACTTGGCTCTATTACATATTTAATTTATCAGAAATCTTATTCCTTGACTAATTTTAATGGTGTTTCATTCTGTTTGCTTTCCAGATGTAGCATTTTATGATTGTCGGATGACTTTGGATTACGTGGTGTCTGGTGGCCACAGTCATACTCGTGATTGGTTGATCCATAATCTTTGCTATAACCTGTGTTTCCACCTTATTCTTGTCCCTTCATGAGAGTTCTCATTCAGACATATCATCCCTTTGGTACCCTGGTACTTCGGTCTGTCGTCGGGTCAAGTACATTCACATTTTTGCAACCCGAACGTAGGAGGATATAGTGGGCCAAAGTTCCTTTCGCACGGACTATGTTATAAGGTTGGGGCCCCTACAAGCAGTTCTTGTCATTAATTGACACTTCGCACCCCTACTCGTCGGTCAGAGATATGGTACTTACACAGATAGGGAGTTAACATTTTTTTCCAGAGCACAAAGATTGTTAATTCTGTACGTACTATCTAGTTATAGTAGGAAACCTCTTACCTTTGCTCTCGTCATTAGAGACAAGTTAAGAAATCCCTACATTTTTGGACTACCTTCGAGACAATTGTCTCAATATTATAGTAGAATCCCTCTTGCCCTTATCCTCGTCATATAGAGTGCCGGGTACAAGATTCCCTACTTTCTTAAAACGCTTAGCTTCATTTTTTATCTTAATTGTAACCTATTAAGTTTAACAGGATAGTTTACCGTTGCCACGTCATCCTGTCACTCTGACATTTCATATTTTGGTACATCCATCTGAGTATTCTCTTGCATATATTTTCTATCATTCACCATGTTTCGTCTTTCCACATTTAGACAGAATCCAAATGATGAAGTGGGCACATTAATTCGTGCCACCAAGGCGGAGATGCTGGCTCTAGTAAATGAGTACCAACTTACAGACCCACAAGGAGGCACCAAAACTGACTTGCACAACCTGATCTTGGACCACTTATTAGACAATGATGCTATCACTCCTGAATCTCATGAACATTACTTAATTGCAGATAAGAACGCCTTGGCAGCCATGAAATTGAAGCTAGAACTCGCTAACGCCGAACGTGAACGTCTGAAAGAACTTGCCTCCTTTGAAAAGGAAACTCTCAAGAGGAAAGAGCGAGAAGCTGAACTTCAACTAAAGCTAGCTGAAAAACAAGTTGAGCATGAGTAGGACACTCTTCAGCTTGCTGAAAAACAGCTAGAGTTAAGAGAACGCGAGCTGGAAATAAAACGTGAACACGAAAAGAAGCAAGCAGCCAGTGCTCTAGACCACCGTACGAAAGAACTTGACTCAGAAACAACACACCACACTCGGCGCCAACAAGCTGAAGCTAAACTTCCGGTACGTTTTAACCTTTCACATGCAATTATGTTAATGCCATCTTTAGTTGAGGCAGAAGTAGATGTTTTTTTCACTTCATTTGAGGCTTTGGCTACCCAACTTAGCTGTCCTCAGGATCAGTGGTCTGTGCTTCTCAGGTCTCATTTAACAGGTAGAGCTGCAGTGACTCTCAGTACTATAGCGTCTGAAACCGACTACCAGGTACTGAAGCAAGCGGTGCTCGATGCCTACCTCCTCTCCACCGAGACCTACAGACGTAAGTTCAGGGATTACCTTAAAGCAAGTGCTACCACTATCTAGAGATTGCAAATAACAAAAAGAGATATTTTATGAAGTGGCAGGAAGCCGTAAAAGTCTCCACCTTTACAGATCTCGTCAGCCTCATCTTGGTGGAAGAATTCCTCAGGCGTGTACCTAATCCCATACGTCTCTACCTCGCCGACAAGGAAGAAAACGACTTTACCCGATGTGCTAAATTGGCTGACTCCTACAGTCTTATTCATAGAGTACCAGCCGACCAGCCATCTAGTAAGACCTCCTGGTTTAGTCGGGAAAAAGTGAGTACCAGTAATGTGAACTCCTCTGTGAGAGTTTTTTGTAACTTGTGAGACGTTTGGAATAAAATGTAATTGGTTTAAGGAATTGAGCTCGGAAAATTTCTAAGAATTTTCTTTATTCTTTAACCTTTATTCCTGTCGTGATATTCAATTAGGTCGCCTGAGGAAGGACATGCTTAGCTAACACACCAGTGTAGTAAATAGCTCATTCCTCACTTTGGGACCATGTATGAACAATTGACTAGGCGCGAGCAAACGCCGAGACCCCAATGAAAATTGAAATCCCCTCCACTAGGCCGACGACCTTCGCCATTCGTCGAAGCGAATCTAACGAGTAGGTCAAGGGCTCTCACAACAATAATTTATTGTTGTGTGGTGCCGTATATTTCATCCAAAGCTCAGAATCAGTCTCAATTTTATTAGTCGATTGTGAAGAACACTTGCATAACAATAATAATGTGTGGGGTGTAACGAAAAGACAGTGTTAAACATAACAACTTAGTTTATTCAATAAAGTACTAACTACTACAACAAAACAAAAAGAAATGTCAATGACGTTACTCGAAATCCTTCCTGTGACACTATCAATGACAGCTAGACACCAGCCCCTCGGACTGCATAATGAACTAACTCGAACATAAGCGTGACCACAGAGGAATCAACAAGAAACAAGAACTAACAGATCTATAATCACAATTAAAACAAATGACACAGTAGGTTCTGAAACACGTCTCCAGTAACCTCCTAACTGTTCTATGCCTCAGTGCAGTCTACACCTGCAATAGCGGTTGCAATGCAATCAAATCAGTAGCATTTCAATGACAACAATAACTAATTGGTTTACTGGCAACTGCAGCAACCCTTCCTCAAATTAATCCTTACGTTAACACTCCTTCCCACGGACGATCAACAATCAATAACAATTGATTTACGTTAATAACACAATAACATTTACGTTAAATTAATAACTCTTACAACTGTCACTAGTAACGCGGAAATTACACAACACTCTACCCGTCGAGCATTCAGTGAGGAAATCCCATTAATCCCTGTACTACCAGACAGCTGATTAATCTCTTTACTAGTTACGTTAATTTACGTTAATCGGTTACTAATCACTCAGCGATGGTAAACTCTGATTTACAATGTCCAAAGTGCCAAGAGAACGGTAATCACTCGTGATTACCTTTAGAGTAATTAATTACTATCCTCAAGATCAATAATTAAACAATTAAAATACGCAACCTTTTACACTGGCTCAGCAATTTACATTAAGGTATGAACTCCGTCTAAGCCTTCCATACTCAGACCAATTCAGGTGGCTAATAACAGTAATTAGCACCACGTTTACTTTATTCTAAAATGACGTTACTCCTCCCACGAGTCAATCAAGTGCCGGTACTTCCGGGCGATAAATAACGTCGTTACGTTAATGGAACAATGTAGCCTTCGTGTGAGTCGATCAAACAAGGATCGAGGTTAATTACTTTGACTTCCTGAAACACGTCAATTACCCGGCCCACTGACCGTTAATTACGACAGACAATACTCTAATTCTTATCTGGCTGATGGCTAGGCTCCTTGAGACTACCGTAGCTGCTTGCAGGAAAGTAAATTAACCCAAACTTATTCTACGTTACTCAAATTGTCAAAGAACAAATTCTCTTAAAGCAATGGGCGTTCCCTTGGTTACGTTATATTGATTGCCTCGCAATCACCTCACTGAATACTGGACTTCAATGTCCTACCAGATAACCAGGAGAATATATGTGTACCCAAGTACTCGTCTACAGCCGAGTTCCCCCACGACAATGACAAATCACACTAACAAATCACAGTGATTTACGTTACAATCCGGTTGCAATGACAATACTGAAGAACCTAGTAAAATAACCTACAGGACATGAACCCTCTAGAACACTGCCCCACAATGGCTTTACTGAACTGCAATCACCTGCGGTGATGCTCAACACTAGCAACAATCAACATCAAATAACAACCCTTTTGCAATAACGCACACGGCAAGTACTCTAATTCCCAAATATTAGAAAACTGCACACACTTATTTACTTACTGCTGCAAATGATTCCAGTGCTCTCAATAACCTCTAGAACATAGGTCAAAATATTTCAATCACCACACAGTAAATGACACAATAACACTGGGCACCATGACACTACGATTATATATATATATATATATATATATATATATATATATATATATATATATATATATATATATATATATATATATATATATATATATATATATATATATATATATATGCAATTGACGATCACAAAACACTGATCATTTTATGCGGAAAATCCACAGAGAAATATGAAATAAGGTGAACGTTTCGGCTTTGTTAAAGCCTTTGTCAACACCAGACTGACTAAGGAGAAGGGATAAGGGGGAGGATATAAGGGCCGACACCTGACCAACCCATCCCTAGGGTTGGTCAGGTGTAATTAACCAAAAACAGGTATAGCTTAGAATGGTCAAAGAGGATTAAGCGGTCAGAGAATAAGGATGAAAGATTAAAGAAAAGCCTCATGAACACACAATATATGAATATACAATTATAATGAGACATTGTAAGCCTCTCTATCAGAGTTGTTTCTTAAATTGTTGTGCAATATTATAACTTAAAAATGGATCAAGTTTGTACATTCCAGTACTAACATTAAGAAGATTTGGACACTGACTGATTAGAGCAGACTCAATCAAATTCCGTTCCACGAAATCCCCACAATTGGTAATGCTTTTTGCCCCATTCCAGTTAATATTGTGATCGCATAAACTCGTATGTAGATACAATGCATTAGACGTTTGGGCAGTTCTAATACTATAAGCATGTTGTGACAACCGCAATTGTAAGGACTTTCCTGTTTGTCCAAGGTACACAGAATCACAATCATTGCAGGGAATCGAATACACACAACCTGCTGTATCAGGGGAGTTTTTTATTAAATTGGATTTGATCGTACTATTAGTGAACACCAAATTTATATAAAGTTTCTTAAAAATCAGAGACAATTTTTCAATTCCACTCGCATAAGGTACCACCAATGAGTTAATAATTTTTGGTTTCGCCTTTGGGACGTGATTATAAAACGTACGCTTGGCTTGTACAAACGAGAAATCCAAAAACCTCTTAGGATATTGTAAACTCTTCCCAATTTCATATATTTTAGCAATCTCTTCATCAAAAAGCTCAGGGCTGCAAATCCTCAAAGCTCGTAGAAACATTCCTGAAAATACTGCCTGTTTAACTTTACTATGATGATTCGAATAAAAATGAACATACGACCCCACGTTGGTAGGTTTTCCATACACATTAAATTTGAACTTTCTAGTGACTCTATGAATCATAATGTCCAAAAACGGAAGAGTACCATTCTCCTCAGTCTCACAAGTGAATTTTATTGAAGGTATCAAAGAATTGAGTTCATTAAGAAAAACTATCTGGTCTTTGTTGCACGGCCATAAGCACAAAATATCATCAACATACCTAAACCAAACTACATTAGCCGGGATAATCCTGGATAAGATTTTTGTTTCAAAGAATTCCATATACAAATTGCTTAAAACTATACCTGTTTTTGGTTAATTACACCTGACCAACCCTAGGGATGGGTTGGTCAGGTGTCGGCCTATATATCCTCCCCCTTCTCCCTTCTCCTTAGTCAGTCTGGTGTTGACAAAGGCTTTAACAAAGCCGAAACGTTCACCTCATTTCATATTTCTCTGTGGATTTTCCGCATATATATATATATATATATATATATATATATATATATATATATATATATATATATATATATATATATATATATATATATATATATATATATATATATATATATATAATTACTGCTGACACATGTAGCCTACAGCTATCAAACATTATTGGGAACACTAAGGAGATCTCGCACTCATAAATCACATGAGTGAGTGATTTATCGATCATGCATGCCGATAAACACTCTCGAGAGTTACCTAACTCGACAGAGCGACGGCGGTCTCTCCAGCCAGCCTCGTCACTCACCAAATTCTACCAAAATTACGTTAATACTGCAGTCCACAATTTATATTTATATAAATCACACTTGTCACGGCCCTGGGAACAATACAAAAAATTTAGACCACACTGTGGTACACTCCACAATAATCATTGCCAGGAATCACTGGTGTTACACATACCTGAGAGCTCAGTGTTGGAATTCCACACCTGCAAGACTAAACATGGACATGATATCACTCCGTCCCACGGACGGTCAAAAATGATTAAATTACCACAATGGAATAATATAATTATTACATGGACATCCTCTCAGTCCTTGGCTAATCTATGTATACTCTGTTCCCGTGTGTACCCACACACACACACACACACACTGTCCGTCTGTGTACACCAGACGTAAGTCCCTCTGGACTGACAAGATGACAACAACTCCTCGCCCACACTTCACTCCACCTCCACAGGTGCTGCGTGACAATGTGACGGAACACTTGACCTCGAATTCAAACTTTTAGAGACTAACTGCTCACCAGAAATACACACATAAGTACTTACTCATTCATACTGCCGGCTTACACACCATTCCTATACATCAGGCCCCCCCGCTACAGGTGGCTGGCTCGCTCAGGGCAGCGGTAGTACCTTACATGGTATTTTTTTCGTACAATTGGTGCACACTCGAACCCCTCCCACTCACACACGGCTCGGCTCGCACTCTCGACCCACCGGTGAAGTGAAGCGTTCGTACCCAGGTGACGTGCACAACGATAGCGTCTCACACAAACACGTTGCTCCTGGCAGTATGGGTTCGAGTCACTTCTGGGGTGTGAGTTTTCAGTTATATATATATATATATATATATATATATATATATATATATATATATATATATATATATATATATATATATATATATATATATATATATGCGAACAAGCCTGAATGGTCCCCAGGACATATGCAACTGAAAACTCACACCCCAGAAGTGACTCGAACCCATACTCCCAGAAGCAACGCAACTGGTATGTACAAGACGCCTTAATCCACTTGACCATCACGACCGGGCATTTGTGTCCCTCACGTGTGCCCCAAAGAATGAGGTGATTTGGTAAAATGCTATGCCCAAGATAACTATCCGAGTGCCGGCGGTGGGGTGGTTCATATAGCCTCGGCTATCACCTCATTATGTCCGGTCGTGATGGTCAAGTGGATTAAGGCGTCTTGTACATACCAGTTGTGTTGCTTCTGGGAGTATGGGTTCGAGTCACTTCTGGGGTGTGAGTTTCCAGTTATATATATATATATATATATATATATATATATATATATATATATATATATATATATATATATATATATATATATAAATATATATATATATATATATATATATATATATATATATATATATATATATATATATATATATATATATATATATTCATATATATATATATATATATAACTGAAAACTCACATCCCAGAAGTGACTTGAACCCATACTGCCAGGAGCAACGCAACTGGTATGTACAGGGACGCCTTAATCTGCTTGACCATCATGACCAGACAAAAGGAAGTGATAGCCGAAGCTATTTGAACCACTTCCCCGCCGGCACTCGGATAGTAATCTTGGGCATAGCATTTTATCAAATCACCTCATTCTTTGGGGCACACGTGAGGAACACATATGCAGACAAGCCTGAATGGTCCCCAGGACTATATACAACTGAAAACTCACACCCCAGAAGTGACTCAAACCCCTTCTGCCAGGAACAACGCAACTGGTATGTACAGGGATGCCTTAATCCGCTTGATCATCACGACCAGACAGAAGGAAGTGATAGCCGAAGCTATTTGAACCACTTCCCCGCCGGCACTCGGATGGTAATCTTGGGCATAGCATTTTATCAAATCACCTCATTCTTTGGGGCACACGTGAGGAACCCAAATGCAAACAAGCCTGAATGGTCCCAGGACAATATTCAACTGAAAACTCACACCCCAGAAGTGACTCGAACCCATATTGCCAGGAGCAACGCAACTGGTATGTACTGGGACGCCTTAATCCGCCTGACCATCACGACCGGACAAAAGGAAGTGATAGCCGAAGCTATTTGAACCACTTCCCCGCCGGCACTATGATGGTAATCTTGGGCATAGCATTTTATCAAATCACCTCATTCTTTGGGGCACATGTGAGGAACACAAATGCAAACAAGCCTGAATGGTCCCCAGGACTATATACAATTGAAAACTCACACCCCAGAAGTGACTCGAACCCATACTGCCAGGAGCAACGCAACTGGTATGTACAGGGACGCCTTAATCCGCTTGACCATCACGACCAGACAGAAGGAAGTGATAGCCGAAGCTATTTGAACCACTTCCCCGCCGGCACTCGGATGGTAATCTTGGGCATAGCATTTTATCAAATCACCTCATTCTTTGGGGCACACGTGAGGAACCCAAATGCAAACAAGCCTGAATGGTCCCCAGGACAATATACAACTGAAAACTCACACCCCAGAAGTGACTCGAACCCATACTGCCAGGAGCAACGCAACTAGTATGTACAGGGACGCCTTAATCCGCTTGACCATCACGACCGGACAAAAGGAAGTGATAGCCGAAGCTATTTGAACCACTTCCCCGCCGGCACTCGGATGGTAATCTTGGGCATAGCATTTTATCAAATCACCTCATTCTTTGGGGCACACGTGAGGAACACAAATGCAAACAAGCCTGAATGGTCCCCAGGACTATATACAACTGAAAACTCACACCCCAGAAGTGACTCGAACCCATACTGCCAGGAGCAACGCAACTGATATGTACAGGGACGCCTTAATCCGCTTGACCATCACGACCGGACAAAAGGAAGTGATAGATGAAGCTATTTGAACTACTTCCCCGCCGGCACTCGGATGGTAATCTTGGGCATAGCATTTTATCAAATCACCTCATTCTTTGGGGCACACGTGAGGAACACAAATGCAAACAAGCCTGAATGGTCCCCAGGACTATATACAACTGAAAACTCACACCCCAGAAGTGACTCGAACCCATACTGCCAGATGCAACGCAACTGGTATGTACAGGTCGTGGCTCCTCCACTCTGCCCCTCACCGCCGTTCGCTCATCCACTGAGCTTACTTTATTCACGTTTCTGTATTCACATGCTGTTCATTCAAAATTGGGATTTTCTCTTATATAAATTAATTTCGTTATATATATTAGCAAACTGTGAAGTCCTGGAAGGTTTCATGTTTGTACATTTAAGCAAAAATATAGACTGCTTGCCTGTTGTCTGTGAAAGGTTAGAGGGAGGAACACGTAAAACACAAAATATGAACAATGAAACTTTAATATGTTTACTTTAAACATATTAGCATTTTACCAAATCACCTCATTCTTTGGGGCACACGTGAGGAACACAAATGCGAACAAGCCTGAATGGTAAATGTAATAAGTTTTACGAAACGCGCTCAAGTGTCGCGTCAGACTAGAAATAAAAAATGAATTTTGGAGAAATGATTTTTGAATTACCACCAACAGTAAAAAAAAATGTACGAAAGATCGAGAAAATTCGTGTTAGAATTATTAATCGTACTTTTTCAGTCATATTTAATAATATATATATATATATATATATATATATATATATATATATATATATATATATATATATATATATATATATATATTGGTAGCAGTCTTTCCTGTAGACATATATTATTAAATATGACCGAAAAAGTAAGATTAATAATTCTAACATGAATTTTCTCAATCTTTCGTACATTACGCTTCACTGTTGGAGGTAAATCAAAAATTAATTCTCCAAAATTCATTTTTATTTCTAGTCTGACGCGACACGGGCGCGTTTCGTAAAACTTATTACATTTTCAAAGACTTTAGTTCACAAATACACAACTGATTAGAACTTACGTATCTCTGACTTTATATCTACATTTGAGTGAGGTGGGAGGGGTGATGTGGCATTAACACAAGACAGAACAAGAGGGGATATTAATAGGGTATTAAAAGTATCAACACAAGACAGAACACAAAAGAGGCACCCTTCTTGAGCCCGGATGGGCACATGTATAAGCAAGTAGATGGGGTCGCCATGGGTTCTCCCCTAGGTTTCCTGTTTGCAAACTTCTACATGGGTACCATCGAGCAAAAAGTCTTAGTCGACATGAACTTGAAACCGGCCATATACTGCAAGTATGTCAACCCGTCCTCACACAAGACAGCACATATATGACTTAATGCTTAAAGTCAATATGTTGAATATGAATTAGTAAATATGTGATATATTCCCAGTTACTTTTTTTCCAAAGCCCAAACTCTTCCTCACGTACCAATTTACGTCTCACAGTACCCGTCCGTCAACCTAGATAGCAGAATAGTCGTGATTGGTTCAATTATAAGGAAAATTGTACTTTTCAGGTCCCACATGGGTTGTGAAATTTACCTACTATTGTCCATGCTCTTAGAATATTATAGATCAGCTACTTCCTATTGAAGGCTCGTAGTTTTGTTTTGAGAAATATTAGTTGTTCTTAGTAAATTATAATAAGCACTAAAAATGATTACATAGAATAACAGTCCTTCACCAATCAATATTATATACCATAGTTTGTGCTTTACAAATCTTTAAAGGATGTTTTGTAGGAACGCTAACAGAAAACGATGGTTCATTGGAATGTCTATGGGGTAAACTACTGTAAACAGGATGGTATTGTGTCTACTATACCAACTACAGGATCGGTATATTGTCCACTACCACCTGTTAGGTGAGTAAGGGGTGCAATACCACCCACAGGATGGGTATGAGGGTCACATCCACCCAGAGGATGAGTATGGGGATCACATCCACCCACAGGAAGGGTATGGGGTCCAATACCACCCACAGGATGAGTATGGCGTCCACTACAACCCACAGGATGGGTATGGGGCTCCAACCACCCATAGAATAGGTATGGGGCTCCAACCACCCATAAAATGGGTATGGGGTCCAATAACACCCACTGGATATGTATGGCGTCCATTGTCGAGCTCGCAAACCGCAGCATTCATCTCAGAACCATGCCTATTTCACGCAGATTCCTTAATAAACGTAAGAGTTTTATATGTCACAAGAAAGATAGAAATATAAGCTTTATTCTAAATACCTTACCATGGGCATATTTAAATTTAAAGCGAAGATACGTGTACTTTTATAATAGCCGAGCTCCGACCCCGGACAGATCGATCGACCGAGCAACTCTCTCTCAGAACAATGTTTATTTCACGTGAATTCGTTAATAAACATATATGTTTTATATGTCTCAAGAAAGACAGACATATAAGCTTCACTTTAAACACTTTACCATAGACATACTTAAAGTTCTAATGAAGATACATGTATTTTAAAAATTACGGAGCTCCCACCCCGTGCAGACTGAACGACAGAGCAACTCTCTCTCAGATCAATGTTTATTTCACGTAAATTCGTTAATAAACACAAATGTTTTATAAGTCTTAAGCAAGATAGAAATAAGAGCTTCATTTTAAATACATTACAATAGACATATTTATAGCTCAAGTGAAGATACATATGTTTTTATAGTAGCACTCAGTAGCTTGTCGGGCATGGAGTGCAGACGCCTACGCACTTGCCGATATATTGTATAATTAACAAAGATTCGCTAATAAAGCCTAAAATCTTATATGCCTCCAGAAAGACCGAGATATGAACATTATTATGATTGCACCAAATGAAATATATCATGTTCGAGGACAAAGATATATCAATTTTAAATTAAGTTTCGACTCTCTCTTGGGTGAGAGAGATAGGGCGACTCTCGCCCCATCTATTGGAGATTCTGTGCACTAAATACCCAAAGCTACTCAAACCCTCATAGCATTATTTAAGTAATGAAGTAATATGGTATATTTACTCACTATAATGTGGGTGCTGAATGCAGAACATGAGAAAACATATATTTACTCCAAACTAATGTAATTTCATTATTAAATAAGTAGCATCAAAGGAAGTCGACGGTCCAAGCGTCAATGTTGTGGAGCGACTTATCCAAGATATATCGTTGTTTGGAAAGTGTTTGTTGGCATATTCAGGGGTCGCACTTCTCTGCTCAAATTATCACAAATTTAAATTATAATGTTAACAAGTAGAATACGTATTTTTAATAAAATCTAACATAACTAGCCAGAAAACATTTAACATTTATTAAAAAATATATGTTTGGAAGTTAAATCGACTTCATATTCAATTTCTTTCTTTATTATGCACCCCATACCCATCCCGTGGGCGGTGGTGTACAGGATTACAGAGGCACATAATCGGTTCACGAACTGAACCCTCTAGTTCGTTTAGCTAAGCAAATAACAATATATGACGCTAGTTAAAAAATTATCAATGTTGTATACACATGTACACACCCTCATACATACATGTATATATATATATATATATATATATACATATATATATATATATATATATATATATATATATATATATATATATATATATATATATATATATATATATATATATATATATATATATACGTATACACATATACATACATATCTAATCACCCACACAATTACACACATCAATAATCTTTGTGTCACAAGTGACATTACAAGAGGCTCACAACAGTCACTATACGAGGCACTTTACATCTATAGTGAGTCACACAGTTACTAGTCTTGCTGCACACCCACCCAACTGGGCGGCAGCTTTACAGTCATGTGCATGCATTACCTACAGTAAGCAAATTTTGGATACTTCGCTAAAATTTCGGGCAGCACATCATTTTGAATGAAGTACTTACACATTTCTTGGACACTATTGATGGTGTTATTTCTAAATTCCGCAATTTTTTCACATTCCATTATATAATGACGCAAAGTATGCGAATAGTTCTGCTGACAGAGTTTACATTTAGTCAAATGTAAATCAGCAGATGTTACAAACTCCCAGAGGTACTTGTAGCCGAGCCTAAGCCTAGCAGTGGTAACATCTAGAAGTCTGCTAACATTATTGAATGACCCATAGACGAGCGATTCATCAAAGTTTATACAATATTGTGAAATTGAGAGTCAGTGTAGTAACATAAATTGGTAAATCATAAATATTGTAAGTTAAGAATCTGATGCATGTGTGTGTTGGGGGGGGGGTTATACCCTTGGTAAGGGAGAGTGGCAGGTAACCTTAGAAGTTCTGTGGTCAACGTGGGGGAGGGGGGGTCAAATCCACCCTCCAACATCTGGGCATAGTACCAGCAGCCTCCACAACACTCCATCAGCCTCCACAACACTCCATCAGCCTCCACAACACTCCATCAGCCTCCAGCTGGTGCTTGTAGATGCCTCATCTAACCTCACTTATGTCACACATTAACCTACAGTTCCTGTGATATATAAACTTCATATCACAGTGGCGTCTCACCAATATAAGCTGTATTGGATTTTGTCACGAAATGACGAAATAACTGGACGTATATGTATGTATGTATATATGTATGTATGTATGTATGTATGTATGTATGTATGTATGTATGTATGTATGTATGTATGTATGTATGTATGTATGTATATATGTATGTATGTATGTATGTATGCATGTATGTATGTATGTATGTATGTATGTATGTATGTATGTATGTATGTATGTATGTATGTATGTATGTATGTATGTATGCATGCATGTATGCATGTATGTATGCATGTATGCATGTATGTATGGATGTATGGATGTATGTATGTATGTATGTACGCATGCATGTATGTATGTATGTATGTATGTATGTATGTATGTATGTATGTATGTATGTATGTATGTATGTATGTATGTATGTATGTACGCATGTACGCATGTATGTATGTATGTATGTATGTATGTATGTATGTATGTATGTATGTATGTATGTATGTATGTATGTATGTACTCATGTATGCATGTATGTATGTATGTGTATGTATGTATGTATGTATTCCCAATCACGTTAAAGACTCCCCATCTATCATCCAATTAAAGAGTATAACAACTATGTACTAAATAATCAACTCCTTGTAACTTTAATTATGCTGACCTTCCTATCTGTATGCAGACTGAGCCTACCATCATTATAGGTGATTATAACACTAGACAGGAATATTGGTAATTCGCAGTTCAGTAATCGTAACGGCAACCAACTATTGTCACTATTAGGTAGTCACGATGATGCACAGATTGTGGGTGACCTTGAACCGACGAATATCTACGGAGGTATTCTTGATCTATGTCTGGGTGTCAACGTCTCCCACACCGTGTGCGCCTCGTCAATAGTGCCAGATATGGCGTCTGATCATCTGGCCATATTAGCCACTGTAAGCATTGGAAGCTCTATCCTCCCTGGTGGAATGTTCAAGCGGAAGAGGCTGACTGTACCCATCGATCAACGAGACAATCTTGTTGCTCATGTGTCAGATTGGTGCAGTTCATCTGAGCCTTCATCAGTTGAAGATTTTAACAATGAGCTCGCAGGTACTATCGAGCAGTTTATAGAATCACTTGATCCATCGTCCAGGCCACGTAACCCAAATTACACTGGTCATAGCACTTATGTTTATTATAATGATTCTAAATTGCATGCACTAAAACGCACTGCCAGAATAATTGGACTAGCTTGTAGAAGGACCCGCACTGCTGAAATGCTTAAGCTCTTTCAAGCGGCTCTGGCAGAGGCCAGGGAACGTATGGTGGAGCTGAGGCAGACAGACTGGGAAACTTTTGTCCATGGTCTCAATTCTCACACGCCACTTAAGTCGGGCATGGAAGGATATCAACAATGCCAATGGGAAAAATGCTGCAGAGATCTCGTACCCTAATCCTCTGCACAGAGCAAATGAGCTTGTTGGTGCTTGGGCCACGACTTCCAGCTTTGACAGTCTTCCTCTACCCTCACAGAATGAACTAAATAATAGTATACTGATAGGGCAAGGCTCCTTGACTTCATGCGTCATCAAGAGGATGACTATGACATGCTTTTTACTGAATACGAACTAGATTCTGCTCTACATAAAGGTAAAGCTACATCACCCGGGGAGGATGGAGTTACTTACGGCATACTGCATATGCTTCTGCTAGTTCCAGGGAATCCCTTGTTTCAATTGTATAATATGAGCTATGTAACTGGGGAGCTTCCTAAGTCATGGACCAACAGTGTTATTATTCCCATTCCTAAGCCTCACCAGCCGAGTACTTTTCGCCCAATCTCCCTCACTAGTTGTCTCTATAAGTGTCTTGAGAGGATGGTTCTCAACCGTCTCCTTTACAAAATTAATAATATGTTGTCTCCCCAGATATATTGCTTTACGCATGGAAAGAGTGTACATCACTGTATTACCACATTCCTCACCCTGCATACTGATAGGTCATATACCACTTTTCTAGATCTTAAGTCAGCCTTTGACATTGCTAGCCCACGCGTCATTCTGAGAGAACTTGCTAAAATGAATATTGGAGGATGGCTTCTACGGTGGATAAGAGGCTATCTATCCAACAGGAAGTCTTCTGTACTGTTCCAAGGGCATAGGCGTGTAACGAGAGATTTTGAACTTGGCACTCCACAGGGAGGTGTCCTCAGTCACCTCCCTCAATACACTCTGATAATAATAGATAATACACTCTGTTCAATGTGTTAATCAATGCACTTTTAAACTTAGTAACTAGAAGGTCCAGCGAACACATTATTAGCTATGTGGATGATATACTGATCCGCACCAATGGGTATACCAACACCCAAAATGTTCTGAACTCTGTATTGCACACATGTCAGGAACTATGCTTAGTCATCTCAGTAGAGAAAACAAAGATCCTGAACCGACACCCACCCAGACGGGGTGGGGCCCTTCGCAAAATGCAGTTGGATGATGGCTCTCTGCTCGACTATGTTACCAGATACAAATACCTTGGTCTTGAGGTTCTACTGTATCGCAATGTTTTAGCCAGACTGGGTCGCCAATGTAGAGAGAGGCACCGTGCTCTCAAGGTTGTGGCAGGCTGTGGCAGGCAAACACAACTGTACCGTACAGTGTTATATATTTATTTCAGTTTGAACAATTTTTAACATTAAAGGATAAATTCTTTAATTGGTTGAAATTGGTTTTAACATTCGAAATCTAATTTGTTGATGTTAAATAATATAAGGTTCAAATTTATCAAGATACATACTTTAAAACTATTTCTATTTGATACCAACAGTATCACGTTAAGAGAAGCGTCTCGCCTTGCTAACCCAAGTATAAAATATATAAAGAAACAGTGCAACTGTACTGGTATCTGGAGTACAAATATATGTCCCCTATTTAAAGAAAAATAAACTGCACCAATCACTGCCACTCCTCACTCCAATGCAACAATAAGGAGAGTGATAACAGTGCTTCACATTCGACAATGTTAAATTATTTAACAGATGACGAGATAATGAACATTGGAACAAATGTACAGCTCTCTGACCTTCACATAAAATCTGCATGTGACCTCATCAAACTGTGCCAAGCGTAGAAGGCCTTCATGACCCAGCGTTGTAGCGGGACCTCTCCTGGCCAGTTGCAATTGGTGAATTTATTCAAATTATCCAAGTTGATGGATGTCACTGGCGTCACCAACCATCAACGTTTCCAACATTGGAGTAACTGGACAAATTAACATATACGACACCAGGCATAAATTACCATCCAAATCTACTGCAGTTATCTTGTGTGCTCTTGCTAATTGCCAGGATGATAAGCTGATATGCAATATAATGAATGTCAGCAGACACAGGGACTCAAGTATGAGTGGGGTATATGCTGTTGCGTTTGCTGCATCACTTGCAAGTGGTGTAGATCCGGTGAACCTCGTATGATGTGCAGAATGAGACAACATCTTCAAGAGAACTTTAATGGAAAGTGTCTCATCTTATTCCCTGCAGCTTAGACACTGAGAAGAAAACGAATCATCCGGTCATGCTCGATGAAAGTGTACTGCATTTGCAGAAAGCCAAATGATTTGAAGCTGATGGTATACTGTGACCGTTGCAATATTTGGCACCATGGATCATGTGTAGGTGTTACAGAATGTAATGATGATTCGTGGATTTGTTTCTTGTGCGCTAGCAACTTGTGAATTATAATTTAAAATAATTAATTAATACATTATTATTATTATTATTATTATTATTATTATTATTATTATAACCTTACCAAATGCTTTGCTGAATCAAATAATGTTATTACTTTCAATGTGTTACAATAGCATAATTAAGTGCTGCAAGTGTCAGGTCTTTTATATAGTCGGTATTTGTTATATTCTGTACTCTTTTTATGTTATTTAAATTTCAAATAGAAATAGTTTTAAAAGTATGTATTTAAATAAATTTGAACCTTATATTATTTAACATCAACAAATTAGATTTCGAATGTTAAAACCAATTTCAACCAGTTAAAGGATTTATCCTTTAATGTTAAAAATTGTTCAAACTGAAATAAATATATAACACTGTACGGTACAGTTGTGTTTAATTATGTTTTGCGATTCCTTTGGGAAAAGTATTTGTGCACCAAGTACTACTAGGTCATTATGAGATATTCTGAATGTTGTCAATATACCATCTGAATACGCTTCACTTTGCGTTAATCATTGAACGTCCTAATGATTAAGGTCCCCAAAAGGACTTAATCAGACATCAGTGGATATTTTTACTCTCCCTCTCTCTCTCAGAGCATCCCCTTATGTGTTGTATGTGGATGCTGAAGTTCAGTCTTTTGTCTATGTATAGGTGAAGGAACTTTCCATAATTGTTATTGCTAATGTTTACTTGTAATACTGGGTATATACATCCAGTCCAGTGTTCTTACCCTCGACCGCGGCGAGGGTAAGCCGCGGCCGTATGGTCTGAAACCCACAAATATTTACAATGGGGGGGGGGGGGGTGGATAGCATTTCCTCTTCAAGCACGCGCACACAAATGAACTATGTTACTTAACTGGAAGAACTCGTACAACATAATTTACACGATTTCTCAGGATTATTATACTTCTTACCAGTATATATATACAGTATAGTACCAAGGAGGTTCTATGAATTTTGTGGCTAGCTCCTCAAGATTGTAACTTGCTTAGATAAATAAATTGTGTTCAGTCCCTGAACCCATTATGTGGAAAATGTGGGAACCGACCTGTGAGATTTATATTTATTTAATTTATATGAATTTATATTTACGTTAATTTATATACTTCGATAGCAATTTGTATAATGATAAGTGGACTGTATTTCTGCAATAATCTCATAATCTCACAAATCGATCCTCTACACATTAGGGGGGGGGGGTTATTAAATTAATATATATATGCAGCCAATCAAACTACAGAAATAACTACATACATTAAAGAGGTTCCTTATCTTATAGTACAGCAGGTTAGTCCACCAGGTATAACTAGGGTGTAAATATGTATGTGTATGTATATATGTATACGTATGAATATGTACATGTATGCATAAGTATGTGTACATTAATAATTTTGTAACTAGCGTCAAAAGATTGTTATTTGCTTAGCTAAACGAACTAGAGGGTTCAGTTCCTGAACCGATTATGTGCCTGTGTAATCCTTTACACCACCGCCCACGGGATGTGTATTATGGGGTGCATAATAAAGAAAGAAAATGAATGGACCGAACCCCACAATTCATTTAGCTAAGCAAGTTACAATCTTGATGAGCTAGTTACAAAATTCGCTATAAGTCGTCACATCATAAATGGGTTCGAGATGGACCACAAGTAGTGCATTACATAATTTATCAGTATTGTGCAGCCTGTGATCCCCGCCTGGCTGGATACTGATACCTAGGTAATTTTCATGTGTCCGGACACCGGCAATAAGGTGGTATTATTTATTTAACTTAAGATATATATATTTTTAAATGTTGTCACATTAACGGCTACATCTTCCTTTCTTCTGACATATAGATTTTTAAGATTAATTAAAATATATGGAAACTAATTATACAATTTATTGGCTGGTGTGCAGGGCTTCACACTCTCAGAGCTAGCCATCAAGTAACTATCAAAACGCATATATCTTCGTTTTCACTTCAGTTATATTTATGACAAAGGATTTTAAATGTAGCCTATATATCTACCTTTCAGATGACATAAATACTTTCGTTAATTACAATATCTAGATCAAACTAACATTGATTTTCAAAAGGTTGTATATTTTCCATCAATGGAGAGCATCAGCCAAGAAGCCTTCTTTAAAATATGAATATCTTTCCTCACCCAATAAGATCTAATCTCTGAATAAAACGCAAAAAACGACTTGATTGTAACCTATCCACCGCTGCCTATTGGATGGGGGAGAGGGGGTTATGTGTAGGATAAACATTTCAATTGACACTAGCCCCCCATATAAATCAGTTGCTTAAATTATAAACTGTACTTGTGGTCGGTCTCGAGCCCATTGTTGATGTGACAATGTGTATTGACTTTTGTAACTAGCTTATCAAGATTATAACTTGCTTGGCTATATGAATTGTGGGGCTCAGTCCCTGAGCCAATTATGTGCCTCTGTAACACTCCACTATCGCCCATAGGATGGGTATGGGGTGCATAATAAATGAACTAAACTAAGCTCTGCCTTTTTGATAACATATACAATTATAAGCTTTATTTGTGAATCTCAATTAATTAAACAATATATCACAGAGCCTGTAGGGTTCGGTGAGATGAGTGAAGAGACATGGGAGATTTTACATAAGTACAGTACATGGTAGTTTAAGTAGCGAACGCATGTCAACGAATAACGAGTATATATAGCAAAACTATTGTCCTATGAACTAGGCTTGGTCACCTCAGTAGAGAAAACAAAGATCCTGAACCGACGCCCACCCAGACGGGGTGGGGACGTTAGCAAAATGCAGTTGCATGATGGCTCTCTGCTCGACTATGTAACCAGATACAAATTCCTTGGTCTTGAAGTTCCTTACTGTACCGCAATGTTGTAGCCAGACTGGGTCGCTAATGTAGAGAGAGGCTCCGTGCTCTCAAGGCTGTGGCAGGCTACCATCCAAGCTATGGTGCAAATGTGAGAATTGTCAAAATGATGTATCTCTCATATATTAGGTCTCTGATTGATTATGCTGCACCCATGCTTGCTCTAGAGCCTGAGAGAATGCTTGGAGGGCTGGAAAAGATTGAAAACGAAGCCATGAGGATTATCCTCGGATGCCCCCGTACAACTAAATTACTAAACATGAGGAAGGAACTGAATATTTCATGTGTAAGTGATTGTATCACTGAAATTAATGCTTTAATTGGTATCAAGATGCTTAGGCTAACCCACCCTAACCCCTGCACTGAAGCCCTCCAAGCCTTCTTCCTTGAAGATCAGCATCCCTCCAAATGGGTTACGGTAACTGCCAATGTGCTCAGAATGTATAACTTTCATCACCCTTACCAAGAGAGACAACAACAACACTTTCCTGCCCCATGGGAGATCACTCCTTTCCAAATTACCGTCCCCCTTTCCCACCCAAGAAGCTGATTAAAGAACAGTCCTTGCTTCGACAAGAAGCAAAGTACAATGCCTTAAGCCAAATTGATGCTTTAGTCAGAGAGCGCTCCCTTTCCCAGATTATTTACACTGATGGATCCTTGCATCAGTCCTATGGTGCAGCTGGAAGTGCAGTTGTTGTGACAGGGAGAGATGGTTCCATCTCCCATGAGTGTGGAGCGCGTCTAAGTAACTGGGTCTCCACTCTTCAAACAGAATTGGTTGCCATAATCCTTGCACTAGAGCGCGTATATGAATCCAAAGTTGACACGCTAATTGTAAGTGACTCCTTGTCATCCTTGACTGCCCTCAGCTTCCCAAGGCATAACTGTGACGTGCTTATCTCTGAAGCTAGACACAGATATAGTGAAATAATCAATGATGGAGTCAGAGTTTGTCTCCTGTGGATTCCTTCCCATATTGATCTCCGAATGCATCTAGTGGGCCATATATGAATGAGCATTCATTTAGGCCCCTTAACTCGACGTTTGGTTCATCCCACAGCGCCAGTTCTGCTTACCAAAAATGGCCCACTAGATACTCAGACTTCTAGATGTTACCACTGCTAGGCTTAGGCTCGGCTACAAGTACCTCTGGGAGTTTGTAACATCTGCTGATTTACATTTGACTAAATGTAAACTCTGTCAGCAGAACTATTCGCATACTTTGCGTCATTATATAATGGAATGTGAAAAAATTGCGGAATTTAGAAATAACACCATCAATAGTGTCCAAGAAATGTGTAAGTACTTCATTCATAATGATGTGCTGCCCGAAATTTTAGCGAAGTATCCAAAATTTGCTTACTGTAGGTAATGCATGCACATGACTGTAAAGCTGCCGCCCAGTTGGGTGGGTGTGCAGCAAGACTAGTAACTGTGTGACTCACTATAGATGTAAAGTGCCTCGTATAGTGACTGTTGTGAGCCTCTTGTAATGTCACTTGTGACACAAAGATTATTGATGTGTGTAATTGTGTGGGTGATTAGATATGTATGTATATGTGTATACGTATATATATATATATATATATATATATATATATATATATATATATATATATATATATATATATATATATATGTATATATATATATATATATATATATATATATATATATATATATATATATATATATATATATATATATATATATATATATATATATATATATACATGTATGTATGAGGGTGTGTACATGTGTATACAACATTGATAATTTTTTAACTAGCGTCATATATTGTTATTTGCTTAGCTAAACGAACTAGAGGGTTCAGTTCCTGAACCGATTATGTGCCTCTGTAATCCTGTACACCACCGCCCACGGGATGGGTATGGGGTGCATAATAAAGAAAGAAATTGAATATGAAGTCGATTTAACTTCCAAACATATATTTTTTAATAAATGTTAAATGTTTTCTGGCTAGTTATGTTAGATTTTATTAAAAATACGTATTCTACTTGTTAACATTATAATTTAAATTTGTGATAATTTGAGCAGAGAAGTGCGACCCCTGAATATGCCAACAAACACTTTCCAAACAACGATATATCTTGGATAAGTCGCTCCACAACATTGACGCTTGGACCGTCGACTTCCTTTGATGCTACTTATTTAATAATGAAATTACATTAGTTTGGAGTAAATATATGTTTTCTCATGTTCTGCATTCAGCACCCACATTATAGTGAGTAAATATACCATATTACTTCATTACTTAAATAATGCTATGAGGGTTTGAGTAGCTTTGGGTATTTAGTGCACAGAATCTCCAATAGATGGGGCGAGAGTCGCCCCATCTCTCTCACCCAAGAGAGAGTCGAAACTTAATTTAAAATTGATATATCTTTGTCCTCGAACATGATATATTTCATTTGGTGCAATCATAATAATGTTCATATCTCGGTCTTTCTGGAGGCATATAAGATTTTAGGCTTTATTAGCGAATCTTTGTTAATTATACAATATATCGGCAAGTGCGTAGGCGTCTGCACTCCATGCCCGACAAGCTACTGAGTGCTACTATAAAAACATATGTATCTTCACTTGAGCTATAAATATGTCTATTGTAATGTATTTAAAATGAAGCTCTTATTTCTATCTTGCTTAAGACTTATAAAACATTTGTGTTTATTAACGAATTTACGTGAAATAAACATTGATCTGAGAGAGAGTTGCTCTGTCGTTCAGTCTGTACGGGGTGGGAGCTCCGTAATTTTTAAAATACATGTATCTTCATTAGAACTTTAAGTATGTCTATGGTAAAGTGTTTAAAGTGAAGCTTATATGTCTGTCTTTCTTGAGACATATAAAACATATATGTTTATTAACGAATTCACGTGAAATAAACATTGTTCTGAGAGAGAGTTGCTCGGTCGATCGATCTGTCCGGGGTCGGAGCTCGGCTATTATAAAAGTACACGTATCTTCGCTTTAAATTTAAATATGCCCATGGTAAGGTATTTAGAATAAAGCTTATATTTCTATCTTTCTTGTGACATATAAAACTCTTACGTTTATTAAGGAATCTGCGTGAAATAGGCATGGTTCTGAGATGAATGCTGCGGTTTGCGAGCTCGACAATGGACGCCATACATATCCAGTGGGTGTTATTGGACCCCATACCCATTTTATGGGTGGTTGGAGCCCCATACCTATTCTATGGGTGGTTGGAGCCCCATACCCATCCTGTGGGTTGTAGTGGACGCCATACTCATCCTGTGGGTGGTATTGGACCCCATACCCTTCCTGTGGGTGGATGTGATCCCCATACTCATCCTCTGGGTGGATGTGACCCTCATACCCATCCTGTGGGTGGTATTGCACCCCTTACTCACCTAACAGGTGGTAGTGGACAATATACCGATCCTGTAGTTGGTATAGTAGACACAATACCATCCTGTTTACAGTAGTTTACCCCATAGACATTCCAATGAACCATCGTTTTCTGTTAGCGTTCCTACAAAACATCCTTTAAAGATTTGTAAAGCACAAACTATGGTATATAATATTGATTGGTGAAGGACTGTTATTCTATGTAATCATTTTTAGTGCTTATTATAATTTACTAAGAACAACTAATATTTCTCAAAACAAAACTACGAGCCTTCAATAGGAAGTAGCTGATCAATAATATTCTAAGAGCATGGACAATAGTAGGTAAATTTCACAACCCATGTGGGACCTGAAAAGTACAATTTTCCTTATAATTGAACCAATCACGACTATTCTGCTATCTAGGTTGACGGACGGGTACTGTGAGACGTAAATTGGTACGTGAGGAAGAGTTTGGGCTTTGGAAAAAAAGTAACTGGGAATATATCACATATTTACTAATTCATATTCAACATATTGACTTTAAGCATTAAGTCATATATGTGCTGTCTTGTGTGAGAATGGGTTGGTATGTTGACGACATTTTTACACAGGTACCTGATGTCAGGCATCTGCAGGAGCTGAAGGAGGCATTTGAGCAGAGTTCCGTGCTGCGTTTCACTTACGAGATGGAAAAGGATGGGAAGCTGCCCTTTCTAGATGTAAGTCATGGAAAAGGGCGGAGGTTTCCACACTGCAG
>NC_091172.1:46490434-46517934 GCF_040958095.1 Procambarus clarkii | reverse complement strand
TATCGTTCGTGGAGTGGCCGTACCAGCCTTGGTGGCTCAGTACCTGCCAGCAGACCTGCTGGACGTGTGGTTGACGGCCTCCACGACGGTGCCCCCAGTGGACCTGTGTTGTGGCTGACCTGTGGCCAGGGTAGGCTCGGCGTTTCTCAGAAGACACGTCTTGAGGCCACGAAGGAAGCACCGCGGACTCGGCACCTATCTTCTTAATCAAGAGTCTTCAGCAGAAGACTAGTTTGTGCATGATCCCCTTTGTACAGTGTTAATACCCCTCCCCCTTGTGTACTCTATTATTTTATATATTTAAATGGTGATGGTGTTAATTATAATATTAAGTTCTTAACTTTCTTTCCCTACTCCCTTTTAAGTTACTTGCGTCACGGATCGCATCCCTTGAAAGCCTCTACTGGCTTGGGGTCGGATATATATATCTTCCTCTAACGACATCAGAGTAAGAACCCCGTTGCGTCCCGAGAGGGCCGTAACATAATTGGCATCCCCAGCGGGATCCGTCCCCTTGTTAAGTATGTTTGACAGGGGTGGTGAAGTGGCGTAATCCCTGTAAATAATTCCCCCTGTGTGTGACGATTGTGACGTTATACGTCCTGTGCGGTGCTCAGAGTGACTAAGTGCGATATTGTGCAGTGCGGTGCTCGCTGTGATTAAGCGATTAAGTGCAATATTGACTAGTGCGGTGCTCAGTGATTTAGTGTAATATTGTAGAGCGAAGTGTTCGCTTGGACTCAGTGCAATATTGGGTAGTGCGGTGCCCGGAGTGATTACGTGCAATATTGGCAAGTGCAGTGTTTGGTGCGATAAAGTACAATATTGGCGTAGAACAGTGCTCAGTGTGTTAAGTGCTAAGTGTTTCATCTGTGACAATGGCAGACAAAGCTACCATCGATGATCTGGACGAGGTTCAGGCTTTTCTGAACAGAGAGGATTGTCTTGCCAGATTGAAATATTTGAGCAAACCAGAGCTTGTACTAGTGAGCGCCTACCTGGAGATCAAGATCCGTGCCAGTGATTCCCGTGTGGAGATCTTGTCCAAGGTACACCGGCACCTGAAGGCAGAAGAGAAACAGGAAGGCGAGACTCCTAGTACAAAGGAAAGTGCAGGCATAGCTTCCACGGAAAAGGAAGATAAGGGCAGCGACGTTGACAGTGATGCAGGCGAGCTTAATATCAGCTTCCTAACAGTCAAGATGCGTGCCCTAGAGATCAATCGGGAAATAGAATGGAAGAAATTAGAAATGGAACGAGAGAGACAAGATAAAGAATTGGAGATGAGACGTTTAGAATTAGAACGAGAAAGAGAAAGAGAAGAACGAGAAAGAGAAGAGAAACGAGAGAGAGAAGAACGAGAAAGAGAAGAGAGACGAGAGAGAGAAGAACGAGAACGAGAGAGAGAAGAACGAGAACGAGAGAGAGAAGAACGAGAGCGAGAAAGAGAGGAACGAGACAGACAAGAACAACGAGACAAAGAGGAAAGAGAGAGACAACATGAACTAGAAGTTTTGCGATTAGGCGGTGGTCGGAGGCAATCAACGGACACCAGTAGCTTCGATCCGGTACGCAACATCAAAATGGTCCCCAAATTCCATGAGAAGGAAGTGTCAAAATTCTTTGCAGCCTTCGAGAAAGTCGCTGCCTCTTTGGAGTGGCCAAGGGAGAATTGGGCCATCATGATACAGTCAGTCTTGACTGGGAAGGCCCAAATCGCCTACTCTACGTTATCCCTTGACGACTCCAGCGATTATGACAAGGTGAAGAAAGTTGTGCTCATGGCGTACCAATTGGTACCTGAGGCGTATAGGCAAAAGTTCAGAAACCTGAAGAAGACCTCAGAGCACACTTTCACAGAGTTCGCCACGATCAAGGAGCGACTTTTTCAAGAATGGTGTGCCTCTCGGAAGGTGGAGACCAGGGAAGACCTCGAACAGCTGATTCTGCTCGAAGACTTCAAGGATTGTTTGTCTGGAGACCTCAAGACATACTTAGAAGAGCAGCAGGTGGAGACCTTGAGTGCAGCAGCCACCATGGCTGAAGAGTATATCCTGACTCATAGGCCGTCTGCTAAGTACGTCCCGAGGAATTACCAGCGCCGGTTTGACAGACCTCACGACGTAGAAGAAGAAAGACCCGTCCCACAAAGTGCTAAGAAGACGCCCCCGAGTAGCCTCCGAAGAACAAGTCCTAGCAGTCCGAAACACCGGAGCCCGAGGAGGAATATGGTGTGCTGGACTTGTGGGCAGAAAGGGCACATAGCTGCTAGGTGCCGAGGCAGAAGAGGTGGCAGCGCACGAAGGGAGGTAATGTTGATGAGCTGTGCTACACCACCAGCAGGAAACCAGTCTACGATGACGCAGGAAGGACCAAGTTTGTTTGCCCCTCACACTTCATGCGGGTATGTAACGAGTGATCATACTGGTAGATCAATTGTAGTGCTCAGAGATAGTGGAGCAGCCCAGTCCCTGATCATGAAGAGCTCGATACCCGAGGGAGTAAGTGTGGACGGGAGACAAGAGGTTGTCCTGGTTGGGTTTCCAAGGACGCAGTATATCGCCCCCTTAGTGCCAGTACATCTCGACTCGCCTTATTTCAGCGGCACATGTGCGTTGGCAGTAGTCGATACCCTCCCTGTGGCTGGGATTGACGTGGTACTAGCCAACGACTTGGTGACCGATTGGAGCACCAATCATCCCAAGGTTGCGGACGAGTCTACCAGAACAGCACGGTCTGAGGTAACAGGCAATGGTAATGTCCAGGTAAAGACAGACCCGGATTTGAACATGTCTAATTTGTCCTCTCCCCCGCAGATCGACAGTTATCTAGAAGTGTCTCCTGATTCTTCTCTTGACAAGGAACATGAGGTTACAATGGCAGAAGTACCTGAGCTAGAAGAGAGGCCTTGTGTGCAGACACCCACGGATACCGACGAGTCTGGAGCGAAGGCTGAGGTGTGCTTGCGGTATGGCAAGTTACAGCGTGTAGTGGACCAGCCAGAGATTCCCCAGACGTCAGAGGTAGGTGCGGTGTGTTCAAAAGGTCTAGTGCCCTCTTCGGTCCAAGCCAGGCGTGTGGATGTGGCCGGCTATGGACATGACTGGCTCGGGAAGCTTATCCCTCAATTGGCCTCATGTTTCTTAGCGATACTTTGTTTGATTCTCGTATGTGTTCTCGTTTGTGCTCTCAGTGAGGACCGGTGGACGACCCGACGAATGATGGCTCCCATGAACATCGCGAAGAGGTCCCAGGGATTGGAGATTTGTACTGCAAGTGTTGCAGTTGAAGAAGGGACCTGGGAGGTAATAGATGATACAGGAGGTACGATATGTGATAATATGAGTGACTGTTTCCGACAGGTTGACACCCCCCGCGTGACTGCTGAGCCTCAACACAGCGTTATACGGAACGTTGGTCGACCTGACGGGGGCAGAGCGAATGCCATCTTCGGTGAGCAAGCAGCCCTGTTGGAACTAGGTGTGGGCCTAGTAGAGGAGTGTATAGTAAGTACTGACTTACCCATTGTCACTATCACTCTGAATTATCAGACCCCTGTATTCCAGGTTCCTTTCTCCCTGAAGGACCATCGGACTGGCACCAGAAATGCCGTCTGTGGTCAGCCATCATCGGTGCCACGACATAGGGAAGTGTCGAGTCACCCGAAATCGTGTCGAAACCAATCCGTGAGACGACGTGATGTGAGACGATGTGAGACGACGCCCCTGCTTGACATCTCGGTGGAGACGGTGAAGATGTGGAAGATTACACCAGGCAGGACCTTGCCTTCAATTTTAAAGTTCCCGTTGTGCCGGAATTGCCCAGTAGGACAGTTCTGTGGACGAGACAGCCTCGCTATTCCAGATCATAAAGCATGTGTGTCCATTTGGAGTTGTGTCGTCGTACTAATTTGGTTTGTGTTTCTTTTTATAGAACCCCAAACCAAATTCTTTTTGGTGGGGAGGTGTTACGAACCCGGATCCAGCGTCCGAGCCTGGAGCAGTGACAAACACGCCATCTGTGGGTCAGCTCCCGAAACCCCCGCCAAACGAACGACGACATCTAGTGAGGACAGCGTGTACTGGCCTCGAGGACCAGTTTCCAGTCTGGTTCAGTGCTCAACACCGCCGCTCCTGACCTCTGGTGAGGTGGTGCTCCGACGACAGCGCCATCTATGGACTGGATACGTCAGGTGTTTGTGCCCTTGCCTGTGAGTGTGGTGTATTAGTGTCCCAGTTATTGATGACGTGTCTGTTTACAGAGTCGACCTGGGACCACTGTGTTGACGATTGAGTCAGTCTACCCGAGGCAGCCAGTCTCCATACAGCGAAGTTTGCTGCAGCTGTTGTGACGTCGTCCCCCCGGAAGAACACTGTGGTGTGTTAAGCCTGCCAGTGGAGTGGCAGTGGAAGGGTTTACCCGGGACCGACGGTTGGAGACGATAATCCACTGGGGTATTGAGGACAGGAGGGTGATTGGTGATATCACACGAGACTCCTGTCTAGGGCGTACCCCTTTTATCGTTCGTGGAGTGGCCGTACCAGCCTTGGTGGCTCAGTACCTGCCAGCAGACCTGCTGGACGTGTGGTTGACGGCCTCCACGACGGTGCCCCCAGTGGACCTGTGTTGTGGCTGACCTGTGGCCAGGGTAGGCTCGGCGTTTCTCAGAAGACACGTCTTGAGGCCACGAAGGAAGCACCGCGGACTCGGCACCTATCTTCTTAATCAAGAGTCTTCAGCAGAAGACTAGTTTGTGCATGATCCCCTTTGTACAGTGTTAATACCCCTCCCCCTTGTGTACTCTATTATTTTATATATTTAAATGGTGATGGTGTTAATTATAATATTAAGTTCTTAACTTTCTTTCCCTACTCCCTTTTAAGTTACTTGCGTCACGGATCGCATCCCTTGAAAGCCTCTACTGGCTTGGGGTCGGATATATATATCTTCCTCTAACGACATCAGAGTAAGAACCCCGTTGCGTCCCGAGAGGGCCGTAACACTCGAACCCATACTCCCAGAAGCAACGCAACTGGTAACTACAGGGCGCCTTAATCCGCTTGACCATCACGGCCGTCAAAAGGAAGTGATAGCCGAGGCTATTTGAGCCACTTCCCCGACGGCAACTCGGATGGTAATCTTGGGCATAGCATTTCACCAAATCACCTCATTCTTTGGGGCACACGTGAGGAACACAAATGCGAACAAGCCTGAATGGTCCCCAGGACTATATGCGAATGAAAACTCACACCCCAGAAGTGACTCGAACCCATACTCCCAGAAGCAACGCAACTGGTAACTACAGGGCGCCTTAATCCGCTTGACCATCACGGCCGTCAAAAGGAAGTGATAGCCGAGGCTATTTGAGCCACTTCCCCGACGGCAACTCGGATGGTAATCTTGGGCATAGCATTTCACCAAATCACCTCATTCTTTGGGGCACACGTGAGGAACACAAATGCGAACAAGCCTGAATGGTCCCCAGGACTATATGCGAATGAAAACTCACACCCCAGAAGTGACTCGAACCCATACTCCCAGAAGCAACGCAACTGGTAACTACAGGGCGCCTTAATCCGCTTGACCATCACGGCCGTCAAAAGGAAGTGATAGCCGAGGCTATTTGAGCCACTTCCCCGACGGCAACTCGGATGGTAATCTTGGGCATAGCATTTCACCAAATCACCTCATTCTTTGGGGCACACGTGAGGAACACAAATGCGAACAAGCCTGAATGGTCCCCAGGACTATATGCGAATGAAAACTCACACCCCAGAAGTGACTCCAATATAGAAGCATCAAGAAATATGGGCCAATAAAAATTGGCCTTCTGCAGTTACCTACCTTTAATACCTGTTTGTATTACATTGTTTCGTGTTCTGTCTTGTGTTAAAAGTTTATTTTCACCTCATCCAAATCTATTGTAACATGTCACTTCACTCAAATGTAGGTATAAAAAACTTGAAGATGTTTATGCTCTATTCAGTTAAAGTTGTGTGTGTGTGTGTAAACTAAAGTCTTTGAAAATGTAATAAGTTTTACGAAACGCGCTCAAGTGTCGCGTCAGACTAGAAATAAAAAATAATTTTGGAGAATTGATTTTTGAATTACCATCAACAGTGAAAAGAAACGTAAGAAAGATCGAGAGAATTCGTGTTAGAATTATTAATCTTACTTTTTCGGTCATATTTAATAATATATGTCTACAGGAAAGACTGCTACCAAAATATACTAATATAAAAACACACGACCCAGCAGCAAGGAATCAAGCCTTCACGATAAAATAACGCCAAGATCTGATTCGTGATCAGATATACAAGGCAGAAAATGAAATCAAAGACAACAAAACGCAACTACTTCATGCTACAAAGAGAATGGAGAAACAGCAACATCGACGAAAGTCTCCGTACTCGCATTGAACAACACCTCGACATCCTCACAGACCGACATCACCTCAGCACTGAAACAAGGATAATCAAGAAACTAACAACGTTATATGGAGGACCTATGGCAATTCCACGACCAAGAAATGGCTTCCTGAACCTTGCAGGAATCAACCTCACTGAGGACCAAGTCACTCTCCTAAATCTGAGTATAAACTGTCACGTTATGTCCAGACCGAGTGAGATGGCCCGGAAAGTGGAGTTGGAGATTCTGTTGGATGACATATGCGACCTCGAGACACAAAAGAAGGTCACCACCAAAGATACCTTACAAGCAGAACTTATTGCGGAGGGAGGAAAGAATCGAGGCAACTATAGAAGCACCATACTGTCCCCCGAGCTCAAAGCGGTAGCTATGAGCCTTCGTGAGAACAAGGAGATAGTTGTCAGGAGAGGTGACAAGTCGCCAATATACGTCATTCTTAAAAAAGACGAATATCTGGCGAAAATGAACCTCATACTCTCTGATCAAACTAAATTCCAAAGGGTAACGAAGGACACTACAGCCGATTTGAAAGCAAAGGTCAACAAGTTGATCGAAACTGTGAACGCCAAGAAATCCGGAAACCACCTGCCAAAGATTATTGGGGAATATAAACCTGGATATGCGTATGGAAATGTCAAGACACACTAGCCTGGAAACCCACTTCGGCCAATCATCAGCCAGATACCCACACTCGCGTACAGACTGGCGAAACGACTCAACGGCTTGCTGACTCCTTATGTCCCTTGCGCCTTCAGCTTGAAGTCTCTAAAGGAATTTGTTGACTTACTGCAGGGAACACGGGCCACAGGGATAAGAGCCTCGTTGGACGTAGAATCACTGTTTACCAACGTACCTGTGGATGAAACAATCGGGATGATAGCCGACAGTGTATCGTGATCCGGCCTGTACTCCTCTTTACATACCAGAAATCATTTTAAGGAAACTACTCCAAGCTTGTACTAAAGAGGCACCCTTCTTGAGCCCGGATGGACACATGTATAAGCAAGTAGATGGGATCGCCATGGGTTCTCCCTTAGGTGTCCTGTTTGCAAACTTCTACATGGGTACCATCGAGCAAAAAGTCTTAGTCGACATGAACTTGAAACCGGCCATATACTGCAGGTATGTTGACGACATTTTTACACAGGTACCTGATGTCAGACATCTGCAGGAGCTGAAGGAGGCATTTGAGCAGAATTTTGTGTTGCGTTTCACTTACGAGATGGAGAAGGATGGGAAGCTGCCCTTTCTAGATGTAACAGTCATGGAAAGGAGCGGAGTTTTCCACACTGCAGTCTACACTAAGGAAACAAACATTGGAATGTGCCTGAATGCCAACAGTGACTGCCCAGACAGGTACAAGAGGAGTCTTGAAGTGGGTAGAATAAAGTTGTGCATTAATTGGCAGTTGATTGCTGGTGTTGACTTCTTGATGTGTAGTGCCTCGCAGATGTCAAGCAGCCTGCTATCGCTTATATATATATTTATATATATATATATATATAAATATATATATATATATATATATATATATATATATATATATATATAAATATATATTTATATATGTCGTACCTAGTAGGCAGAACGCACTTCTCAGCCTACTATGCAAGGCCCGATTTGCCTAATAAGCCAAGTTTTCATGAATTATTAGTTTTTCGACTACCTAACCTAACCTAACCTAACTTTTTCGGCTACCTAACCTAACCTAACCTATAAAGATAGGTTAGGTTAGGTTAGGTAGGGTTGGTTAGGTTCGGTCATATATCTACGTTAATTTTAATTCCAATAAAAAAAAATGACCTCATGCATAACGAAATGGGTAGCTTTATCATTTCATAAGAAAAAAATTTGAAAAAATATAATAATTTAGGAAAACTTGGCTTATTAGGCAAATCGGGCCTTGCATAGTAGGCTGAGAAGTGCGTTCTGGCTACTAGGTACGACATATATACATATATATATATATATATATATATATATATATATATATATATATATATGTCGTACCTAGTAGCCAGAACGCACTTCTCAGCCTACTATGCAAGGCCCGATTTGCCTAATAAGCCAAGTTTTCCTTAATTAATAATTTTTTTCTAATTTTTTTCTTATGAAATGATAAAGCTGCCCATTTCATTATGTATGAGGTCATTTTTTTTTATTGGAGTTAAAATTAACGTAGATATATGACCAAACCTAACTAACCCTACCTAACCTAACCTAACCTATCTTTATAGGTTAGGTTAGGTTAGGTAGCAGAAAAAGTTAGGTTAGGTTAGGTTAGGTAGGTTAGGTAGTCGAGAAACAATTAATTCATGAAAACTTGGCTTATTAGGCAAATCGGGCCTTGCATAGTAGGCCGAGAAGTGCGTTCTGGCTACTAGGTACGACATATATATATATATATATATATATATATATATATATATATATATATATATAATTTATATATATATATAATTATATATATATATTTATATATACTAGTATATTTTGGTAGCAGTCTTTCCTGTAGACATATATTATTAAATATGACCGAAAAAGTAAGATTAATAATTCTAACACGAATTTTCTCAATCTTTTGTACATTTCTTTTCACTGTTGGAGGTAAATAAAAAATCAATTCTCCAAAATTCATTTTTATTTCTAGTCTGACGCGACACGAGCGCGTTTCATAAAACTTATTACATTTTCAAAGACTTTAGTTCACAAATACACAACTGAATAGAACTTACGCATCTCCGATTTTATATCTACATTTGAGTGAGGTGGAAGGGGTGATGTGGCATTAACACAAGACAGAACAAGAAGTGGCATTAATAGGGTATTAATTTCATCAACACAAGACAGAACAAGAGTATTAATAGGGTATTAATTTCATCAACACAAGACAGAACACGAAACAATGGATATTGAGTAGAAGTGTTTGTAGAAAGCCTATTGGTCCATATTTCTTGATGCTTCTATATTGGAGGAGTCTTGAGGTGGGTAGAATATAGTTGTGCAATAATTGGCTGTTGATTGCTGGTGTTGACTTCTTGATGTGTAGTGCCTCGCAAACGTCAAGCCGCCTGCTATCGCTGTATCTATCGATGATTTCTGTGTTGTTTACTAGCATTTCTCTGGCGATGGTTTGGTTGTGGGAAGAGATTATATGTTCCTTAATGGAGCCCTGTTGCTTATGCATCGTTAAACGCCTAGAAAGAGATGTTGTTGTCTTGCCTATATACTGGGTTTTTTGGAGCTTACAGTCCCCAAGAGGGCATTTGAAGGCATAGACGACGTTAGTCTCTTTTAAAGCGTTCTGTTTTGTGTCTGGAGAGTTTCTCATGAGTAGGCTGGCCGTTTTTCTGGTTTTATTGTAAATCGTCAGTTGTATCCTCTGATTTTTGTCTGTAGGGATAACGTTTCTATTAACAATATCTTTCAGGACCCTTTCCTCCGTTTTATGAGCTGTGGAAAAGAAGTTCCTGTAAAATAGTCTAATAGGGGGTATAGGTGTTGTGTTAGTTGTCTCTTCAGAGGTTGCATGGCTTTTCACTTTCCTTCTTATGATGTCTTCGACGAAACCATTGGAGAAGCCGTTATTGACTAGGACCTGCCTTACCCTACAGAGTTCTTCATCGACTTGCTTCCATTCTGAGCTGTGGCTGAGAGCACGGTCGACATATGCGTTAACAACACTCCTCTTGTACCTGTCTGGGCAGTCACTGTTGGCATTCAGGCACATTCCAATGTTTGTTTCCTTAGTGTAGACTGCAGTGTGGAAAACTCCGCTCCTTTCCATGACTGTTACATCTAGAAAGGGCAGCTTCCCATCCTTCTCCATCTCGTAAGTGAAACGCAACACAAAATTCTGCTCAAATGCCTCCTTCAGCTCCTGCAGATGTCTGACATCAGGTACCTGTGTAAAAATGTCGTCAACATACCTGCAGTATATGGCCGGTTTCAAGTTCATGTCGACTAAGACTTTTTGCTCGATGGTACCCATGTAGAAGTTTGCAAACAGGACACCTAGGGGAGAACCCATGGCGACCCCATCTACTTGCTTATACATGTGCCCATCCGGGCTCAAGAAGGGAGCCTCTTTAGTACAAGCTTGTAGTAGTTTCCTCAGAATATTTTCTGGTATGTCAAGAGGAGTACAGGCTGAATCACGATACACTCTGTCGGCTATCATTCCGATTGTCTCGTCCACAGGTACGTTGGTAAACAGCGATTCTACGTCCAACGAGGCTCTTATCCCTGTGGCCCGTGTGCCCCGCAGTAAGTCAACAAATTCCTTTGGAGACTTCAGGCTGAAGGCGCAAGGAACATAAGGAGTCAGCAGGCCGTTGAGTCACTTCGCCAGTCTGTACGTGGGTGTGGGTATCTGGCTAATGATTGGCCGAAGTGGGTTTCCAGGCTTGTGTGTCTTGACATTTCCATACGCATATCCAGGTTTATATTCCCCAATGATCTTTGGCAGGTGGGGTCCGGATTTCTTGGCGTTCACAGTTTCGATCAGTTTGTTGACCTTTGCTTTTAATTCGGCTGTAGTGTCCTTCGTTACCCTTTGGAACTTAGTTTGGTCAGAGAGTATGATGTTCATTTTCGCCAGATATTCGTCTTTTTTAAGAATGACAGTCAGTGGGACCAAGCAACACTACCAGTGACATATGGGGGGATAGGCATTCGAAAGCCAACTGAGGTAGCACTTCCAGCATTCTTATCCTCATGTACAGCAGCCAACGAATTGGTAGGGCAGATCCTACCAGAGCGTATGAGAGAGACAGAGGGAACTCATGATCAAACGTTCATCGAAGCAGCCAGACAATGGGACACCAATGCACACCCTCAGCCCCGACCACAAGTTCTAAAAGACCACAAGCAGGCCCACTGGGATAGCCCCATAATGGAAAAGACTGTCACAGCAATGATTGACAACGCTGATGCTGAAATCAAAGCCCGCCTCCTAGCAGTAACAGCACTCCACGCCGGGGATTTTTTATTTGCTGTGCCCAATGCAGCCCTGGGAACTCGCCTCAGTCATAACGCTCTCCGCATTGGAGTTGCCCTCCGCCTTGCCGCCCCATCCTCACCGAACATAGGTGCATCTGCGGAACTGCGATGGCGACCAATATGGTAGTCATGGTCTGGTATGTCGTAAATCACAGGGTAAAATTGCAAGACATGAAGAAGTCAACGACATCATCAAGAGGAGCCTCGCCACAGCCCGCTGCCCGGCACAAAGAGAACCACACTTATCCAGATCTAACGACCCTCAGAAGCGCCCAGATGGGGTCACCTTGCTACCTTGGAAGGATTGTAAGCAAGTGGAGTGGGACTACGCGTGCGCTGCCACACTGGCCAGTACCTACCTCCACTACAGCACACGTGAAAGCGGTGGTGCTGCTTTTTTCAGGGAATCACAGAAAATTATTAAATATAGAGGTCTGGCACACTGCTACAGCTTTGTTCCGATCGGCTCGGAGACCCTCGATTCGTGGGGAAAATGTGCATTGAAGTTCCTGAAGGAATTGGGGGACAAAAGTGCTACACAAGACCAGAGAGCAAAAAGTTTCTTGTTCCAGTGCCTCAGCGTTGCAATCCAAAGGGGAAATGCCTGTTGCGTCTTGGGCACTAGTCCAACTTCAGAGGAATTCAAAGGAGAATTAGGAGGAGAAAAGCACACAGAAACTGTAGTGGAGGGGATCTAAACATTCCCACTAATGCGTTATGCGTGGTTTCCTCTGAGGCTATGGGTCCCCCTTCTTCCAGCCAGAAGTGGTACTCCCGTCCCTATAAATATATATATATATATATATATATATATATATATATATATATATATATATATATATATATATATATATATATATATATATATATTAGTATATTTTGGTAGCAGTCTTTCCTGTAGACATATATTATTAAATATGACCGAAAAAGTAAGATTAATAATTCTAACACGAATTTTCTCAATCTTTCGTACATTACGCTTCACTGTTGGAGGTAAATCAAAAATCAATTCTCCAAAATTCATTTTTATTTCTAGTCTGACGCGACACGGGCGCGTTTCGTAAAACTTATTACATTTTCAAAGACTTTAGTTCACAAATACACAACTGATTAGAACTTACGTATCTCTGATTTTATATCTACATTTGAGTGAGGTGGGAGGGGTGATGTGACATTAACACAAGACAGAACAAGAGGGGATATTAATAGGGTATTAAAAGTATCAACACAAGACAGAACACAAACAATGGGTATTGAATAGAAGTGTTTGTAGAAAGCCTATTGGTCCATATTTCTTGATGCTTCTATATTGGAGGAGTCTTGAGGTGGGTAGAATATAGTTGTGCAATAATTGGCTGTTGATTGCTGGTGTTGACTTCTTGATGTGTAGTGCCAGCAAACGTCAAGCCGCCTGCTATCGCTGTATCTATCGATGATTTCTGTGTTGTTTACTAGGATTTCTCTGGCGATGGTTTGGTTGTGGGAAGAGATTATATGTTCCTTAATGGAGCCCTGTTGCTTATGCATCGTTAAACGCCTAGAAAGAGATGTTGTTGTCTTGCCTATATACTGGTTTTTTTTGAGCTTACAGTCCCCAAGTGGGCATTTGAAGGCATAGACGACGTTAGTCTCTTTTAAAGCGTTCTGTTTTGTGTCTGGAGAGTTTCTCATGAGTAGGCTGGCCGTTTTTCTGGTTTTATAGTAAATCGTCAGTTGTATCCTCTGATTTTTGTCTGTAGGGATAACGTTTCTATTAACAATATCTTTCAGGACCCTTTCCTCCATTTTATGAGCTGTGGAAAAGAAGTTCCTGTAAAATAGTCTAATAGGGGGTATAGGTGTTGTGTTAGTTGTCTCTTCAGAGGTTGCATGGCTTTTCACTTTCCTTCTTATGATGTCTTCGATGAAACCATTGGAGAAGCCGTTATTGACTAGGACCTGCCTTACCCTACAGAGTTCTTCGTCGACTTGCTTCCATTCTGAGCTGTGGCTGAGAGCACGGTCGACATATGCGTTAACAACACTCCTCTTGTACCTGTCAGGGCAGTCGCTGTTGGCATTTAGGCACATTCCTATGTTTGTTTCCTTAGTGTAGACTGCAGTGTGGAAACCTCCGCCCTTTTCCATGACTGTTACATCTAGAAAGGGCAGCTTCCCATCCTTTTCCATCTCGTAAGTGAAACGCAGCACGGAACTCTGCTCAAATGCCTCCTTCAGCTCCTGCAGATGTCTGACATCAGGTACCTGTGTAAAAATGTCGTCAACATACCTGCAGTATATGGCCGGTTTCAAGTTCATGTCGACTAAGACTTTTTGCTCGATGGTACCCATGTAGAAGTTTGCAAACAGGACACCTAGGGGAGAACCCATGGCGACCCCATCTACTTGCTTATACATGTGCCCATCCGGGCTCAAGAAGGGTGCCTCTTTAGTACAAGCTTGGAGTAGTTTCCTCAGAATATTTTCTGGCATGTCAAGAGGAGTACAGGCTGGATCACGATACACTCTGTCGGCTATCATTCCGATTGTCTCGTCCACAGGTACGTTGGTAAACAGCGATTCTACGTCCAACGAGGCTCTTATCCCTGTGGCCCGTGTGCCCCGCAGTAAGTCAACAAATTCCTTTGGAGACTTCAGGCTGAAGGCGCAAGGAACATAAGGAGTCAGCAGGCCGTTGAGTCGCTTCGCCAGTCTGTACGTGGGTGTGGGTATCTGGCTAATGATTGGCCGAAGTGGGTTTCCAGGCTTGTGCGTCTTTACATTTCCATACGCATATCCAGGTTTATATTCCCTAATGATCTTTGGCAGGTGGAGTCCGGATTTATTGGCGTTCACAGTTTCGATCAGTTTGTTGACCTTTGCTTTTAATTCGGCTGTAGTGTCCTTCGTTACCCTTTGGAACTTAGTTTGGTCCGAGAGTATGATGTTCATTTTCGCCAGATATTCGTCTTTTTTAAGAATGACATATATTGGCGACTTGTCACCTCTCCTGACAACTATCTCCTTGTTCTCACGAAGGCTTTTAGCTGCCGCTTTAAGCTAGGGGGACAGTATGGTGCTTCTGTAGTTGCCTCGATTCTTTCCTCCTTCTGCAATAAGTTCTGATTGTAAGGTATCTTTGGTATCTTTGGTAAACTGTCATGTTATGTCCAGACCGAGGGAGATGGCCCGGAAAGTAGAGTTGGAAATTCTGTTGGACGACATATTCGACCTCGAGACACAAAAGAAGGTCACTACCAAAGATACCTTACAAGCAGAACTTATTGCAGAAGGAGGAAAGAATCGAGGCAACTACAGAGTTGCCAAAGGTCAACAAACTGATCGAAACTGTGAACGCCAAGAAATCAGGACTCCACCTGCCATAGATCATTGGGGAATATAAACCTGGATATGCGTATGGAAATGTCAAGACGCACAAGCCTGGAAACCCACTTCGGCCAATCATTAGCCAGATACCCACACCCACGTACAGACTGGCGAAGCGACTCAACGGCCTGCTGACTCCTTATGTTCCTTGCGCCTTCAGCCTGAAGTCTCCAAAGGAATTTGTTGACTTACTGCGGGGCACACGGGCTGTAACGGGGGGTGGGGGGGAAATAGCTCTATCTTGTCCATTATTCCACCCCCCAGTTAACTAACGAGGCCGGGGGAAACAGCTCTCTCTAGTCCGTTATCCCGTCCCCAGTTAGCTAACTATTCTAGAGCACCTCCAGAGTTCCTAAGGCAACCTCTCTCGTTCAACACCTTGTAACCTAGGTATTTGACTACCTAGGTGCTAAGACTACAAGGCGCCGTAACTTGATCAGTTACCCGAAACTCTAGAGAGAACTCTAGAATACAGAATCATTGCCACAAACGTATAAGAGAAAACGAAAGGAAAGAAATGAATAGTGAAGTAATTAGTGAGGGCTTGGGGGTGAGAGGGCGAGAGGTGGGAGGAGCGAGGAGGGTCATTAGTTGAAAGTGAGAGTTTAGAGAGGGGGTGGAGGGAGAGGTGTAGATAGGTAGAAGTAGAAGAGTAGATAGTAGAAGTAGAAATGCTGCCACCATCCATTCATGATCATTACATACAAGACAAGGAATGGAACTTGCCTGTATCACAAAATTCTCAAAGGATGTTATCATGAGTTCATTATTAGTATGTTCCCTCTGTACCATGTACTCATTAAAATCAGGGAACCAATAATCCCCGAGGCTTTCTCACCTCAACTCAACTCTAGGGACACAGTGAAAGACCATTTAAATAATAAATTCAACAATTATATTTTTCATGATAAATATTATAACTTAAGCAATTCAATTCAAATGTTAAAGAGAGTCATCATCCAAGAATTCGAGAACCCTACAACTTGACTGCCCCTGATCATCACACAACATATGTAAACACGACCAAGTCACCTTAATGTTCACTCACCGAGGACTGAGTCTAAGTTGAATAGAGAGGGGGGGGGGGTCTGTAGTTGACAGAGACTCCCGCCCTGCCGGCCGACAGCCTCCCTGCTCTGCTCGTCTGCTGTTCTCTTGATTAATGCTCCTTTCTGGATAGCTCTCCGAGTTTATATTGGGGAACCTAGTAGCTAACTCCGCCCACAAATAGATAGCCTCCGGCACTACCAAGCCACTCCTTAAACGTCGGCTTGTTTGAAGGCTACCAGACTACAATTAAGAGCTTAGCGGAAGCAAGGTGAAATTCTCATGATCTGACCTCAGGTCACTTGAGGTCATTAACGCTTTGAGGTGTGAGATCTCAGGCAGACAACTGGCGCCTCTCAGATCCTTGTCTGTGACTCATGTACTCTATATATATTTTAAATAAACTAACTCAAACACTTTTACAGTGTTACATCTCCCCTTCTCCCCGAAATAAAGTTTTTGCAACACTGCTAAAGCAAGCTAGCTGTGTGCAACAACTTTATTAACGAAAAAAAATACATCCTAGCTAAACAAATATACATCATCCTACTCTAAAAAATGAAATATATAGACAGACGTCCATTGTCTCTGGCTGGGCGACGACACTGCTTGGTCTTGTAGATAATCCTGTACCACATTTCTTCAACACAACTGCCTCCGTCGCTTCTCCGTCATTAACGCACAACAACACTTGGTCAACCCGAAAGCCGTTACTACTTGAACTGCGCACAGGACCGTGGAATTCGGTTGTCCCAGCTGATCTGTAATTGGCCCTACGTCAGTCACCATGAGAGACGTATATTGGGGTTCTTCACAGCTATAGGGACTACAAGTTTCGAGACCTTCATATAGTTGCCAACAGTAGAAATCCCATCCTACTCTTCTTCCTCCCTGTTGCTCCAGCACGCCTCCTTCAGAGAGCTACTTCTGACAGCCACATCAAGTCCGCACGACACAGGATGAATCACTCAACAGAGCAACATGCTTGTAGGAGGGGCGGCCAGTTAAGGCAAACGATCCTGTCTTGCAATTACGCTCCATGCAATGATGCTGATACCAGCAAGGGACACGAGGCATCGTGTCTCACTCAGCTTGTCTTATCTTCTTCTTCTTCTTTCTTCTTTCTTCTCTCTTCCTTCTTCTCTCTTCTTTCTTCTCTCTTCCTCCTCCCATGGGTCTTTGACAAGCGACCTGGGGTACATTGGGGTCCGTCCTGGGTAGACCGATGTTGGTGGGACAGACTGGAGTCGTTGTTGCTCCTCTTCCATCTTTACTGGGTCGTCTGGGGTCCATCCTGGGTAGACCGATGTTGGTGGTACAGACTGGAGTCGTTCTTGCTCCTCTTCCATCTTTACTGGGTCGTCTGGGGTCGTCTGCAGAACGACCTGTGGTCCACTGGGTAGACCAATGTTGACTGACCGAGAGGGCTGCATCTTGGGGTCCCCTGGGGTGGTGGTGGTGGTGGAGCCATGACCTCCAGGTAGTGGGCTGGTCGTGGTGGTGGTGATAAACGCCCGTGAGTGTGGTACACAGCAGCCGTCTCCCTCTTTTGTATGTGCGTCTCTCCTCTCTTCTGGCTCCCACCTGTGGGTGAACAGAAAGGCGACAATATCGTGCTCCCAAGATATGTTATGTGACCCTGTAGTTTGTATAGGGTTACACAGTCCAGTCATACCGCTCTCCTCCTGGCAACAACTACACTTAAATTTTTAAAATAATCCAATTAACACTGAATGATATTGACTTGGTGGAACATAAAACAGTAACAGAGTAAAGTTAGAGAAGAGAGAATAAGGTCATCACTACTTTTAACTTGTCACACAAAAAAAATCAACACTAATAGACAAAACACTAGCCTAAACTTAACTGTACCGTTCCTAATCTTAAGTACATAATTAACCATTACTCCCACCCTTAACCTACAGCCACCATTGTAACGGGGGGTGGGGGGAAATAGCTCTATCTTGTCCATTATTCCACCCCCCAGTTAACTAACGAGGCCGGGGGAAACAGCTCTCTCTAGTCCGTTATCCCGTCCCCAGTTAGCTAACTATTCTAGAGCACCTCCAGAGTTCCTAAGGCAACCTCTCTCGTTCAACACCTTGTAACCTAGGTATTTGACTACCTAGGTGCTAAGACTACAAGGCGCCGTAACTTGATCAGTTACCCGAAACTCTAGAGAGAACTCTAGAATACAGAATCATTGCCACAAACGTATAAGAGAAAACGAAAGGAAAGAAATGAATAGTGAAGTAATTAGTGAGGGCTTGGGGGTGAGAGGGCGAGAGGTGGGAGGAGCGAGGAGGGTCATTAGTTGAAAGTGAGAGTTTAGAGAGGGGGTGGAGGGAGAGGTGTAGATAGGTAGAAGTAGAAGAGTAGATAGTAGAAGTAGAAATGCTGCCACCATCCATTCATGATCATTACATACAAGACAAGGAATGGAACTTGCCTGTATCACAAAATTCTCAAAGGATGTTATCATGAGTTCATTATTAGTATGTTCCCTCTGTACCATGTACTCATTAAAATCAGGGAACCAATAATCCCCGAGGCTTTCTCACCTCAACTCAACTCTAGGGACACAGTGAAAGACCATTTAAATAATAAATTCAACAATTATATTTTTCATGATAAATATTATAACTTAAGCAATTCAATTCAAATGTTAAAGAGAGTCATCATCCAAGAATTCGAGAACCCTACAACTTGACTGCCCCTGATCATCACACAACATATGTAAACACGACCAAGTCACCTTAATGTTCACTCACCGAGGACTGAGTCTAAGTTGAATAGAGAGGGGGGGGGGTCTGTAGTTGACAGAGACTCCCGCCCTGCCGGCCGACAGCCTCCCTGCTCTGCTCGTCTGCTGTTCTCTTGATTAATGCTCCTTTCTGGATAGCTCTCCGAGTTTATATTGGGGAACCTAGTAGCTAACTCCGCCCACAAATAGATAGCCTCCGGCACTACCAAGCCACTCCTTAAACGTCGGCTTGTTTGAAGGCTACCAGACTACAATTAAGAGCTTAGCGGAAGCAAGGTGAAATTCTCATGATCTGACCTCAGGTCACTTGAGGTCATTAACGCTTTGAGGTGTGAGATCTCAGGCAGACAACTGGCGCCTCTCAGATCCTTGTCTGTGACTCATGTACTCTATATATATTTTAAATAAACTAACTCAAACACTTTTACAGTGTTACAGGGCCACAGGGATAAGAGCCTCGTTGGACGTAGAATCGCTGTTTACCAACGTACCTGTGGACGAGACAATCGGAATGATAGCCGACAGAGTGTATCGTGATCCAGCCTGTACTCCTCTTGACATGCCAGAAAATATTCTGAGGAAACTACTCCAAGCTTGTACTAAAGAGGCACCCTTCTTGAGCCCGGATGGGCACATGTATAAGCAAGTAGATGGGGTCGCCATGGGTTCTCCCCTAGGTGTCCTGTTTGCAAACTTCTACATGGGTACCATCGAGGAAAAAGTCTTAGTCGACATGAACTTGAAACCGGCCATATACTGCAGGTATGTTAACGACATTTTTACACAGGTACCTGATGTCAGACATCTGCAGGAGCTGAAGGAGGCATTTGAGCAGAGTAAATCAAAAATCAATTCTCCAAAATTCATTTTTATTTCTAGTCTGACGCGACACGGGCGCGTTTCGTAAAACTTATTATATTTTCAAAGACTTTAGTTTACAAATACACAACTGAATAGAACTTACGCATCTCCGATTTTATATCTACATTTGAGTGAGGTGGAAGGGGTGATGTGGCATTAATCAACACAAGACAGAACAAGAGGTGGCATTAATAGGGTATTAATTTCATCAACACAAGACAGAACAAGGGGTGGCATTAATAGGGTATTAATTTCATCAACACAAGACAGAACACGAAACAATGGGTATTGAATAGAAGTGTTTGTAGAAAGCCTATTGGTCCATATTTCTTGATGCTTCTATATTGGAGCGGAGTCTTGAGGTAAAATATATAAAAAGTCTATATAGAGTCTTGAGGTAAAGTATATATATATATATATATATATATATATATATATATATATATATATATATATATATATATATATATATATATATTATATATATATATATATATATATATATATATATATATTATATATATTATATATATATATATTATATATATATATATATATATTATATATATATATATATATATATATATATATATATATATATATATATATATATATATTGTGACGATAATCTCCTTCAAGAGATTGAGCCTGCTCTTCCCTCCAAAAATACGTCGCTACAAATCTATAAAACTAATATGGAAGAAATATTCAACAACGACAACAACATCTCCAAGGGTTGCCAGAGAGCAAAACGTATGCAGCCAGGAACACCTGCTCCACCTCGAACCGCCAAACTACCTGTCTTGTCGCCTGGTCATCGCTGATTGGCTGTGGGTCCAGCTGCAAATGCACTCCACCCACCATACTACTTGATGTCTGGGGCCGCCACGACCTCAGTCCTCAGAATATCCCGTGCTTTCGACAAGTTAACATGTCTCGTTGGTAGACTAAGCCCCAGGGTTACGTGTACTAAGAGAGGTGGCAGCTTGAAGCCAATATTCCTGCACCTATTTACTTTGTTTGTCATACACTTGTTATTTGCTCACTTGTCTTAACGTAACTTTTCATTTTGCCATTTGATTATTCTTATTACTTTGATTGATTTTATTATACGAATTTGTATGTCCATTTTATTCATGTTTTGCTTTCTTTAACGTAATTAAAATTTCATTGTTAAAATTTACTTGTGTTTTGTGTCTTCTCCTTACCTTACCACAGACGAAGTTCCAGATTTTCTATTTTTTTTTCTATATGTGACGAGGCCATACCCCTAGCTTTTGAAAAGCCGAACACCAACGCGTTACCGTCACATATTATATGGGGGCCTGTCCTAGGAGCTTCACTCAGGTACTGGTGCCAAGTGGTAATTAATGGTAAGCGTATTTAACTTTGTTAACGTAGCTTTTACTATTTTTCATATTCAATTTCATTTTTTATATGGTGCGGTGTATTGTGCATTACGAGAGTAGCATATGGTGAAGGTGAGACAACTTTGGATTACGTGGTGACTGTAGGCCTCAGTCATACTCTTAATTGGTCATCTCTCCCTCCGTGTTATTACTCGTGTTTACCATCTTTGTCCCTTGGATATTTCTCATTTTTGACAGATCATCATATTGGTACCCTGGTACTGTGGTCTGCCCCGGGTCAAGTGCACCCAATCTTCTGCAATCTGACTGTAGGAGGACAAAGAGGGCCATAGTTCCTCTAGCTCGAACTTTAGTTGCTGAATTGGGACCTCAGCAGCAGTTCTCGTCACCAGTTGACACCTCACACCCCTACACGTCAGTCAGAGATGATGATACATACAACGGTAGGGAATTAGCTTACTTTTTCAGAGCACAAAAGTTCGCTAATTCTGTAAGTATCATATTAAATTACAGTAGGAAAAACTTGCTTTATGTCCTATAGAGACTCGGCAAGGTATGCCTACATCCTTGGACTACCAATTTTACTTTTGAGGCAATTAACTGTTTTATTTGTTTTCGAAACTCTGTTTCATTTGTTAGTAGGATTTTCTTGCCCTTATCCTCTTACATGAGTACCGGGTACAAGATTTCCTGCGCCCTTGATTTAAATTAATCATTTAACATCTTGTACTTAACTTTAATTGTTAAAGATCCCACAGGATAGGTACCAGTTGCCACGTTGTCCTGTTTCTGACATTCACTATACCTGTATATTCGTGTATATTTATTTGCTAATTTCACCATGTTTCGTCTCCAAGCTTTCCGTGCAAATCCAGCAGGTGAAATAGGGACTTTAAGTCGTGCCAAGAGGACTGAATTACAAACTCTTGCACATGAGTATCAACTAGAAGTTCCCTACCAAGCCAACAAAAATGACCTACACAACCTGTTGCTGGATCATTTCTTAGAGCAAGGTAAGATAGACTCTGAAACTCATGAAACTTACTATATTGCAGATAAAACTGATTTGGCGACGATGAAACTCAAACTAGAGCTGGCCAAGATTGAACGTGAGCAGCAAAGAGAAGCGGCTGCCATACGAAAGGAAGAACAAGAACGTGAGATTGCCTTACTCCGTGAACGTGAACGGATACAGCTTGAAACAAAACAACGCGAGTTGGAGATGCAACGCGAACATGACAAGCAACAAGCGACTCTGGCTCTAGAGTGTCGTCAACGAGAATACACGTTGGAAACGTCACACCTCGCTCAACGCCAGCAAGCTACTGCCAATCTTCCCGTCAGTTTTAATATATCGCATGCAAGTAAGTTAATGCCATCCTTTGTAGAAGCAGAAGTTGATGTGTTTTTCACCACCTTCACCTAGGGAGCCGGTCGGCCGAGCGGACAGCACGCTGGATTTGTGATCCTGTGGTCCTGGGTTCGATCCCAGGCGCCGGCGAGAAACAATGGGCAGAGTTTCTTTCACCCTATGCCCCTGTTACCTAGCAGTAAAATAGGTACCTGGGTGTTAGTCAGCTGTCACGGGCTGCTTCCTGGGGGTGGAGGCCTGGTCGAGGACCGGGCAGCGGGGACACTAAATAGCCCCGAAATCATCTCAAGATAACCTCAAGATAACCTTTGAAACCCTTGCTCATCAACTCAGTTGGCCTGTCGACCAATGGGCCACACTTCTCAGAGTCCATCTTACAGGTAGAGCTGCAGTCACACTCAGTACTCTGGCGTCTGAGAATGACTACCAGACTCTGAAACAAGCAGTGTTGGACGCCTACCTCCTCTCTACAGAAAGTTATCGAAGGAAATTCCGTGACCACCTGAAGGCAAGTACCACTACCTTCCTCGAGTTTGCTAACACAAAACGGAGATATTTTATGAAATGGCTGGAAGCAGCACATGTCTCTACTTTTACAGAACTCGTCAACCTGATGCTTGTTGAAGAATTCTTGAGGCGTGTGCCGCCTTCTGTCCGTCTCTACTTAGCAGATAAAGAAGAAACCGACTACCTGAAGTGTGCTAAGTCGGCTGACACTTACAGCCTCATCCACCGGCTGACACCCGAACCATCCTCCAGTAAGAAGTCGTGGTACAGTTACGAGAAAGTGAGCACCGATCAAGCTGGCTCGCAATTGTACTGCAAGTATTGTAGACTCTATGGACATACCATAGACAAGTGTGGTAAGTCTCAATACAAGGGAACCACTGACCCACAAAAACCCAAACCAACTCCTCCTAAGTCCGGTAAGCCTGTGATGAATGTTGGTGTTAATGTTAATGATCTTTCTCTTTTCAGTAACCACCTGTATACTGGAACTGTCTCTGCCAACGGTTCAAATCCGGAGGGACGTTTCAAATTGAAGATCTTGAGGGACACAGCGGCTCTTCAATCGATCATCTTGAAGTCGGCTGTGCCCAACATCGTCGACACCGGAGAAACTGTCTTCATCACTGACCTCACTGCTACCACTCCATACCCTCTCGCCAGAGTCCACCTGGATTGTCCCTAAGTGAACGGAGAAGTCCAAGTCGCCGTCAGGGAAAAGCCTTTTCCCATGCCTGGAGTGCAACTTCTCCTAGGCAACGACTTGGCAGAAGACCTGCAACCGACCAACCTGATCGTCATGGACAAACCCCAGGTGTGTACCTCTGTGCCAGTTAACCCGATTCTAGCGTATGTTCCAGCAGAGGTTCAAGAGAGTGATGAAGTTTCTCCTCCGGTTCTCGTGACCACCCGTGCACAAGCCGCATGTCCACAGCCAGCTGACTCTACTGCTACTGCTGTCCCTCAAGACCCTCAGAAACTACCCCCGCATCTGACCAAGTTGGAGTTCCGTAAGTTGCAGAGGGAAGATCTTACTTTAACACCATTGTTTTTCCAGGCTGAGACTCAACCCGACAGTATTCCTGGGTTCTTCCTAGAGAACGACTTGCTCTACCGCAGATATAGACCCAGTAAACTGAAGGAGGAGGACGATTGGGCCAACATCGAACAACTTGTGATTCCTACCAGCCTGCGGCCCACTATTCTACGCCTGGCCCACGGAGCACTCTCCCACTACGGCTTCAACAAGACTTACCATGGAATTCGTCAAGACTACTACTGGCCAGGTATGGTAAATAGCATCAAACGGTACGTAAAACAGTGTCATACATGTCAGATGGCAGGCAAACCGAACATCTCCATTCCCAGAGCGCCACTGATTCCCATACAGGTGCCAGCGGAACCTTTCCACAGACTTATAATAGACTGTGTTGGTCCTTTACCTCGGACCAGTTCAGGTAACGCCTATATCTTAACCATCTTGTGTCCTACCACCAGATTTCCCATAGCAGTTCCAGTGAAGAACATCACGGCTGCTACGGTTGTAAAACGTCTATTGAAGATCTTCACTCAATACGGATTTCCCAGGGAGATTCAGAGCGACTGTGGTACCAACTTCACCAGTGATCTCTTCAAAAGGACACTGGAGGAGTTCAACATCAAACAGGTATTGTCCAGCCCCTATCATCCTGCTTCACAGGGTTCTCTTGAACGTAGTCATCAGACAATCAAAGCACTCTTGAAAAAGTTTTGAAGTGAAACCTCTAAGGATTGGGATAAGCAAATCGACCTTATAATGTGTATTTACAGAAGTCTTCCCAATGAGTCCCTAGGAGTATCTCCTTATGAGATGCTCTACGGCCGTAAGTGCCGTACTCCCCTTAAGGCTTTCAAAGACTCTTTCCGAGATGCCACCTTCAGTGAGCATCAGAATGTGCCCCAGTTTCTTCAAAACCTTCAACACATTCTAGAGAGAGTCCACCGCTTTGCCCATGATAATCTATTGAAAGCCCAGGAGAGGATGAAGACTCATTACGACCAGACCAGCAAAGTAAGAAAATTTAAGCCGGGAGACTTCGTCCTAGCATACTTCCCTATCCCAGGTTCACCTTTACAAAACAGGTTTTCAGGACCCTACCGCGTCAAAGAGTGCAGAAATAACAACAACTACGTTATAGAGACTCCAGATAGGCGGCGGAAGACCCAGCTGTGCCACGTCAACCTCCTGAAGCAATATAATGGTACTCCTCCCACTGTCCTAATTAATTATTCCACCTTCACAGAACCCTACATCCACAGTGAGACCTTCCCAGCTTCTCCTCCCGAAAGTACTGACAAGGAGTCAGCGCTTTCTAATTCCGAAATCCTTGATGATCTTCCCAAATACTTTCAGGATAATCCTAGTGCACCTCTTGTCAAGATCTTCAGAGAACATCAGGAGTTGTTCCGAGATGACCCCCAAGAGTGTAATGTTACCCAGCACGACATCCAACTGCTCCCCGACACCCGGCCGATTCGTCAACCCTTCTACCGAATCAGCCCGAGCAAGAAGGAAGTCATGCGTGCTGAGGTGCAGTACCTCTTGGATCATGGACTGGCTACACCTTGTGAGTCCCCCTGGGCCTCACCTTGTATCTTGGTGCCCAAACCCCAAGGTAAGGTGCGGTTATGTACTGACTATCGAAAACTCAACAACGTAACTGTCAAGGATGCTTACCCCTTGCCTAGGATAGATGACATCCTTGACGCCATTGGTAGTGCCCAGTACTTGTCCCAAGTGGACTTGCTTAAGGGGTACTATCAAGTGTCTAACGGAGCGCGCTAAAGAGATATCTGCCTTTATCACTCCTTTTGGACTTTTCAGATATGAACGCCTTCCTTTCGGACTATGTAATGCCCCGGCCACCTTTCAGAGAGCTGTCAACCGTGTCATCCAGGGCTTGGATAACACATACGCCTACCTAGACGATATCGTCGTAGCATCCAACACCTGGAGTGAACATCTGCTCCAGCTGCGACGTCTGTTCTCCAAGCTCCTGACAGCCGGCCTCACCATCAGCCTAGGCAAGTCCACCTTCGCGAAAGGTAAAGTGCGTTATCTGGGTCATGTTATTGGGAGTGGCAGCCTAGCTCCGTTAGACTCACACACTCAAGCTATCCAACAGTATCCACAGCCTACCACCAGGAAGCAGCTCCTGCGCTTCCTTGGTCTTGCCTCCTACTACCGTAGGTTTGTGAGGAATTTCAGTACAGTCGCCACACCTCTAATTCTATTAACCAGTCCCAAGCAACGGTATAATTGGACCATGCAGCAAACCGTTGCTTTCGAACAACTCAAATTCCTCCTCTGTTCTAATCCCATTCTCGCCTCACCAGATATCACCAAGCCTTTCGTCCTTCATGTCGACGCCAGTGGTACCGGCGTTGGTGGTGTCCTGATGCAACAACGAGGCGAGGAGGTTCTACCTGTCAGCTACTACAGCTACAAATTGAAACCACACCAGAGGAACTACAGCACTATTGAAAAGGAGCTACTATCCATCGTCCTGAACCTCCAACACTTCGCTCCGTACCTACAAGGCGCCAGGTCTACAACCATCTTCTCAGACCACAACCCTCTCCGCTTCCTACATCAAGCCCAATTCACCAACCAGCGTCTTCTACGATGGGCTTTGTAGTTACAAGATTTCAACCTGGAGATCCGCTATATCAAGGGTTCTGACAACATCATAGCCGATGCCCTCTCCAGAGTTTATGAAGTAGAAGCGACTCCATCTAGTACTCCACCACATAACAACGTACTTCTTCCAGAACCGCAGGCTTCGGGGGAGAGTTGTGACGATAATCTCCTTCAAGAGATTGAGCCTGTTCTTCCCTCCAAAAATACGTCGCTACAAATCTATAAAACTAATATGGAAGAAATATTCAACAACGACAACATCTTCAAGGTTTGCCAGAGAGCAAAACGTATGCAGCCAGGAACACCTGCTCCACCTCGAACCGCCAAACTAACTGTCTTGTCGCCTGCTCATCGCTGATTGGCTGTGGGTCCAGTTGCAACTGCACTCCACCCACCATACTACTTGATGTCTGGGGCCGCCACGACCTCAGTCCTCAGAATATCCCGTGCTTTCGACAAGTTAACACGTCTCATTGGTAGACTAAGCCCCAGGCGTATGTGTACTAAGAGAGGTGGCAGCTTGAAGCCAATATTCCTGCACCTATTTACTTTGTTTGTCATACACTTGTTATTTGCTCACTTGTCTTAACGTAACTTTTCATTTTGCCATTTGATTATTCTTATTACTTTGATTGATTTTATTATACGAATTTGTATGTCCATTTTATTCATGTTTTGCTTTCTTTAACGTAATTAAAATTTCATTGTTAAAATTTACTTGTGTTTTGTGTCTTCTCCTTACCTTACCACAGACGAAGTTCCAGATTTTCTATTTTTTTTCTATATGTGACGAGGCCATACCCCTAGCTTTTGAACAGCCGAACACCAATGCGTTACCGTCACAATATATATATATATATATATATATATATATATATATATATATATATATATATATATATATATATAAATATATATATATATATATATATATATATATATATATATATATATTTATATATATATATATATATATATATATATATATATATATATATATATATATATATATATATATATATATATATATATATATATATATACATATATATATATATATTTATATATATATATATATATATATATATATATATATATATATAT